>NW_007732312.1:5952-46364 GCF_000696425.1 Galeopterus variegatus | reverse complement strand
AGTGCATGTAATTTCAGTGTGTTTCAAATGAGGAGAGATGAATTTGTAAATGATATTTTCATTTTTCACTTCTTTATTATGTGACTACCTAATGTCAACACGAGCAGTTGGAAAGCGAAAAGTTAATTCATCTCATTGTGTTTTTGTCTCTGTCAGGTGCAAGAACAGAGAAAAGATGGGCTGAGCTGGGGGAGATGGGCCTGGGTGTGCAGATTAGACGAGCTGTCAGAGTGAGTTAGTTGCTAAGGGGGACTTATAAGTCCATGAGAGGCAGATAACACGGAGAAGGAGGTGGGGGAGGTCAGCCGCTGAGGTCTGAGAGGTCGAGAGCCAGAGCAGGGACCTGTCATGACAGAGCCGACAAGACTCTAGTCCAAAAAGAATTGTGCCCAAGGCAGGACTCAGCCCTGGGGGAGTGAGATAAGTCCTCAGATACTGACATGGGCTGCTGAGTCTAGGGCCTCCGTGTGAGAGATAAGGCAACATTTGAGAACTGGGCACAGAGTCCTGCCTGGATCAACAGCAAGACAACGAGATGTTGAGTCTAGAATCTGTCAAGCTGGGATTTTTTCATGTCCTCCAGACCACTAACAGGTTCTGGTGTAAGGCTTAAGTCAGCAGGGGACAGGCAGCCAGGCTGGTCATTGTAGGAGGTGGATGGGAGTGATGCCCACCATTTGGAAATGGATGAATTAAGAGCAACCTGACAATTCAACACAGAAGGGACTAGAGATATGCAAAGGAGAGCAAGTCCAAGGTCAGCTCAGCAAGACTTGTCTTGCTTGGTTCTCTACATTAAAATTTCTGATGAAAAGCTGCTAATTAGAATGGTTGCTGGTCAACACATAGGAAATAGAAAGGAAGAGTCTAGAGGTAGGTGTGGGCTGTGCCTGCCCAAATACTGTGCGGGGTAAAGCGAGGGAGCATTATCCATTAGACCTAGAGTGTTTGGGTTTCACCACTGGGCTTTGGTGGAGGTGAAGGCAGGATTAATGAGAAGCTATGAAATATTTGAATTGTAGAACTTTCTCCCCTTGCCTCCTCTGGTTCCATCTCTCCAGGAAGCTTTCTAAATGCAATTTGACTTCTTCTGCAGGCAGAACACACCAATAGGCATACTCTGGTGCAAAAAGCAGTTTTAGCTTTATTGTAAATTAATAAATTGACTTTCTGATTTAAACATGGTTTCTGTGAGCTTTGTTAATGTGAGTTGTCATTAAAAAATGAATCGGTTTTTGATGTGTTGTCAAAATCCGCTCTCTAATTTTGTAAGACTGGGAGCCAGACTCTGGTCTGTGCCAGACTCTCTACGGTAAATGCTACCTTTGGAGGTAGATGATGGCAATAGACTGTTGTAAGTGCTATACCAAGGGGAGTGAGGGTGCTTAACATGGTGGGGGTTGGTAAAGGTGTTTCAGACAGGAGCACCTTCTGAACAGACACTCAACAGACTTCTTAGGAGTTGGGGAGAGTGTTATAGCGAAAGGGGGGAAAATGGGAATAGAAGAATTCTAATAAGAGGGTTGAGTGGGAAGTGTGAAGGTGAAGATAGCAAACATTAAAATGTTTTTTTCAAAAATTTAGCTCTGAAGGGGAAAAAAAAAGTGAGAAATGAAGATAGTTAGAGAACCAAATTTTTCCCTGAGGCTTTTGACATAATAGACATGCAGCATCACTCTAAAAAGCCTGCCTTTTCTCCGTCTGGGTTGGTGGGTAGGTTTGTAACCCCTCCTTGAGGAGTATCATCTGGTGGTTTGCCCAGTGTTGGGAAGAAAGAGCTGTGCTTTCAGGCTATTTTCAAATTCTTGAAAGCCCAGAGATTTGGCCTTTGCCTTCCACTTTGTAACACTTTTCTTCATCCTTTAAGAATGTATGGGCACTTAGTAGATCTGACAGTGAATCTGCTTAGCAATCTGGTTGCTAGGTATGTAGAAAATACGCGTTTTTTTTTCTTCTTCTTTAATCAGAAAAAAATCTAATTGAAGGAAGGATCTAGGAAGACTTTTAAAGAGTTTTCTCCTTTCCGTGACTCTGAGGTTTGTGAAGTCTGTGCGAGTGGTTTGTTGTAACTAAAAAGGGTGAAGGAGAGAAGAGTATGTAAAAGAACCACAGGTAAAGAAAATCAGGATAGCACCTAAAAGTAGATCTCAGTACCTCAATATCCCTTCCAGGGAAGGTTCTGAAACTCTGGATCAGAATATGTGCATGTTTGTATTTGGCTAGCACACTTCTATTTATTAGTATCCACATACAGAGTGTGTCCTATGATACAGGTAGGTGATGTCACTGTATCAGGCCAATTGGCCCTGGAAAATCCCCAGGGAAGATCATGGTGCATGCTTTCCTTGTCATGGAGTTTGCTGGTGGAGGGCCCTGCACCCTTTTTTTCAGAACCACATTGACAAATGTCCCCCAAGGAAATTAACATTCCCATCTCTACTGACTCATCTGATGGGAACAATCAGTTCACAAACCAATGTGTGGGCTAACCCACATGGCCCATCCACCCAAAATTGCAAAGTATAACTTTTTTCACCATATGCTAACAAGTGATGGGAAGAAGGAAGTCATTCCCCCCACCCCACCCCATTTTTAACATCGATTGACCTACGTTCATCTGGCATTCTGGGATTCATGAATGTGCTAAATAATGTAATGGTAGCAAGGTAAAGAATAGAGGCAGAGAGCCTAGAAAGAGAAAAGGAGTGGGGAGACAATTTACTATCCAGCATATTTTATCCACAGGTCACAGAATAAGCCAAGGCCGAATGTTTCCCATCACAGAGGTCATTACTGGACCCCTTACATCAAATGAAAAATAAGAAAACAAAATTAAGGTTTTGAACCTATTGGGACAGGGACAAATATTGAAATGATAGATTATTTATTCACATTTACTTGTCTTTCTTTTTCCACTAAGAGTATTTTGGAACTTATTAGAAATGATTTCTGTAGGTTATAAGCAATTTACAAGGTAAAAATAGTTAAGTTCAGACCAAGTTGTACCATTAACTAGGAATGATAATAATGTGTTTATTATACATGGCATTTAGTTTATGAAGATATAAATCTCCTGCTTTGCAGCTCTCATTAACTTACTGTCCAACAAAACAAATCCATCAATTGGCTTTAGCTGTACGTGTTGTTTACCAACTGCCTCTCTTTTCTTCTTCTGACTTAAGAGACAGATGTAATTTAACATGAGGATTAGAAATAACTGTCCTGAAATCCATGTAAATCTGGTTTTGCTTCTGGTAAAGGTTATTGTATAATTAGCTGATTCATAACACAGTGTAAGTATCATATCAGAAAATAGAACCCTTTGGAAACAAATGACAGATGATCTACCAATAGATAGCCTAGCAATGTAAACATTAGTAGGGGGAATTCATGAAGTGCCTGCTAAAAGCATTTGATTTAATTTTACCTATCTTTTATCAGATTTTTTTCATGTATAAACCAAAATGACAAATGATAATTATCTTGAAGGCATGTGGCATGATAAATATGAAGACACGTGATATGATCTCACGATTTTTCTCCGATAGTTCATCTCCAGGAAAGTACCATAATTAAGGTCTTAAGAGTTAAATAGGCTGGCACAGTCATCAAATGACAATGAGCCATCCATGGTGTTGAAACATAAAGAGTATTGGTTTTGAAAATCTTCCTCTGTTTCTCTATAATTGCCATTTTCACTTGTATAAAGCTGAGGTTAATTTATGATGGGTTCATTTCTAGCCAATCCCACTAATGTTCCAGGACTTTTTATATTCTGTATCATTTGATATGTATTGTCATAAAGCTTTTATATTTTTCAAACACTTCAGCAGTTTTATGTATTGAGTTTGTTATTAAATGTCATTGTGTCACTTTATGGAATCCTATTTAAAAAAAGTTAGTAGCGAGGGAAAGAGATGAGAAACATTTATAGTTTGAGCCCAACTAAACTCAAGGGCAATGCAGGACTTAGTAAAAGAGAATTTATAAATTTCTCAGGTATTCTTCATGAAAATGATGCGAAAATAAAGCAAAACAAAAAGAAAACCCAAGATAAAACCAAATCAAATAGAGAATTTACCTGGTAATCACTTAGAAACCAGATATTGGGTTTTATGAATGTGAAATTCTAGACAAGATGTATATTAAAAAAATAATAATTGAAAAAAAAAGAAATTCTAGACAAGGCATTATGTTCTGGAATAACCCTTTGTATATTTCACAGTCATTTAAAGGTTAGCTCAAATGTCCCTTTCTCTACTTCCCAGGTAGAATTAGGGACTCCTACTCCCATCTTACTGTGGCTTTTTGTTCATGTACATGCTTTCTCTCACATGGTCAAATGGTTAGTTGTTTATGTGATTGACATCCACTTAGACTGAGATTCATATAGAACATGAATGTTGCCCTTTCCATCTTTGTTTTTTCCAGTGTCTAAGGCCTGGTACATGGAAGCAGCTCAATCAACATTTTGAAATAACAAATAGTTTATATGATTTCAGGTCTTATAATATTAAGATTGCATCATCATTGCATGATACGGGAAAGGTCTGTTGGGATCATTTCCTCTTAACAACCCCTTAATGGTTTAGTGGCAGGATGGCTGGGTGTACATAGCGGCAAATGGAGCAGAGAGTTGGCATTAATTTAATGTATTATCAATAATACAAATCAAGGAATTTATACAATGCGGATATCTGGTTTTCCAATTGGGCCTTTCCAGGATCAAAGAGACTTGTGTAAAATTTATTTATTGTTTACATGAAAATCCCTCTGTTTCCCCAATTGTTTTGGGTACTCTTTTTTGAAACAGTTATATCTTGTGTCTTCCCTAAGAGGAGGCAAATTGAACCATATTTCAAGTTGGGCCTCAGGACAGTTCCATAATAAGCCACCATTGTTGGATCCAATCTGAGCAATATCAAAGTATTCTTGTCCTGACATAGTTCCTGAAACTTGTCCCTTCATGATAACATCCTACTATTTGAAGATAGAAGTAGAATGGTTTGGGGTACTATTCTGGTCTTTGGAGTTGGTGACTCTAGCACTTGCTGGGACACTTGGCTCTGGTTTCTGGGTGTCACTGCTTCTGGCAGTCAATTGAATCTCTGTTCTGAGAGCATCCAGCTGACCTGAGAGCCTCCTTGTTAATGTCATCTTTATCTTTCAGCATCTAAGAAAGATGGCAGGCCTCTCAATTATGGAGAAATAAGGTTTGACAGCACTGAGCCTTTCGAACTTGCTGACAATCACCTGCTGCCTTTGAATGGGAATGTGCAGTCTCTACTTTCTCTTAGTCTCACCCTCCCTGTGGTCTACCCTCAGTTTGCCTCAGTCTTTAAGTTGCCTGCTGGACTCCTATAGGCATTTGAGTTAGCAGTCTACATGTTATATCTCTGACTATAAATCTGTTCTTGGGGACATTCATGCTTTCCATATGATAGTGGCTGCCGTTCATAAAATGAGTGCTTGTACTGAAAGTGAGATAATCAACTGTTGTGCTCCTAGTCACACTGAACAGGAAGAGTGTATTCTTCATTGTTTTTCTTTTATTTAAGGAGTGGTTAAGATAAAGATGAGCTTGCAGTTGACAACTGTATGTGAAGAGGATGTAGTGTCTTCACTCTGTTGAGTGAAGCCAAAACCACAGCTAGAAATAAACACAATAAGTTGTGAGAAGATGGGACTTCACACAGTGTTTGGGTTGGGTGTCTGGGGAGGTTATGTTGAGGGCACCTGGACCTTCTTTTGGTGGTTTTAATTCTCCCGGTCCTGTTTCTGAGCCAGAGGCTCATCTGGAATGGATGCCTACTTACTTCTCTTTCACCCCTTCCCCAGCAAAGAATGAAGACAGGAGAAGGATTGGTGGAGGTACACATGCTGGTTTTCCTTTTTATTTTTAAGGCTCTATCTCAATCTGAAAAGGTACATTTTCTATCTGTGTGACATACAGATCACTCTGATCTATGTTAGAAATGGACTATTATGAGAAAAAAAATTATAGGTCAATATGCTACTTTTTATGTAAGTTATAGAATTACTCTTGGTATTTAAAGAGAATAGTTAAAGAAAATAGTTTAAAATGGCCATATGGGTTAAAAAGATGCTTTGGCAGTGAAAATGGACAAAATGATTTAACATTTTGAGAAATCACATTCTGACCTCATTCTAATGCATGCCATCAGTGAATTAAATTTGAAATGCATTCCATTTGCGACTGACTTGATTAAAAAGGACACCAGATCCTTGAAAGAGATTCCCAGTTTTTTGGTTTCTTTGCAGCTGAACTGGAGGATGAGCACAGGGAGGAGAAAAACAGAGGAGGTTTGGTTAAATGTCCTTTTCACACATGTAGCACTTATAAATTATACGAGGAAGGTAATATTCAGAACTATCACTGGAAGGAAAATCAACATGTTGTTTGGAAAGTTTGCTTCTAAGGAATCTTATAACTTGGCCAAAGAAAAGGTTGCTGGACTTTAGGCATCTCCACGATGAGGAAGTGGCCTCTGTGGTCACCAGCGTGGGCACAGTTTTGACGGGCTTAGGGTGAGTGTTGTCTGGCTTCCAGAAAGTCTGGACAGAAGAGGACAAATGGATTAGGAGAAAAAGGATAGACAGTCTTTCTGTTTTTCTGGCTGGCTGCTCAGGGAAAATTGGGTGTCTGTTGAGGATCCTATGTGTCATATTTGTGGCAGTGAGGGTGGAAGAGAAGAGCGGGTGGCACCAGGAGTGGGGAGCCCTGGGCCAGGGAAGGTGTGCCAGACAGTCCCAGCTGTGTCTGGGCATTGCCTTTTGGTAAACCATGGCATTGCCATAAAGTTATTATGCTGTAAAGAGTAGTGGATACTCAGCTGTGCCAATATATTTTTCATTGTCACTTTTACAATTTTTAAAATTAAAAATTGATTTTTCTTGTTACAAAAGCAATTTTATATTCTTTCAGTTATATATGTTAGAAGGTACAGGTAAAGAAAAAGAAGATTAAAAACACTTCTAATCCTACTTATAAGAGTTAAGCACTGCCAACACTTTGGCGGGGTATGTACTTACCCCTCCACCCCGATAGTACTTTGAAACAACCTTCATTTAATGATACAGTGTGGACACAATTCCTATCATTAAAAGCTCATCTAAGTTAGGTATGAGGACATTTCCAATGAGAGCAAGCTTATCTCCCCAAAAGGGGGAATTTGGGCAGGAACTCATTCAGCCCCCTCCCCCTCCCCAACAGTGGCACAGGCTTATTCAAACAGTGAGCCTAGGAAAAAGGAACTGGATGTGTGCCATTCCCATTCTTGCAGATTCTCTCTATTCTGGGAAGAACAGGAGAGAAGGGAGGCTCTTATTTCTGGTCCCGTCCAGCCCCATTACTCAGCCACATTGCTGTTACTGCTAATGCATCAATATGAAATATTTTGCTGAGATTCCTTTCTGTTAACTTGGAATGGGTTGCCAAATGCAGCAAAGACCTTCCCAACTATGAAACTGTGTGATATAGGGCCAGACCCTATAGTACCTTTTTTCACCCTTGCAGAATTCAGATAATATGACTAACACTCTTAGATTTTAGACTGTAGTGTAGGTAGACCTCAGTCAGGGCAGGGAGTTGGAATAGATGGTCATTGACCTCTGAAAAGTTATTTTGATGGTTATTTGATGATAGAGATCTTGGCTTTATCTATCAGACCTCAAAGCCCTTAGCAAAAAGAAAAAAGCAAAAAGCCCAGTCCAAAACTGGGATGTTAGGTCTTTAACTATTGTCAAACAGGTGGATATTTGGAAACTTCCAGGCAGATGTTTGGGATTATCCAGTGGTGGATCATATAGACAAAATGTTAAGATTAGTAATTGTTTTTCCTTTCCTATTGAGACACTGTTTACACCCAGTGGGATCTGAATCACTGTAAGAATTTTCTACTGCCTCCAGTTGCAGAGGAGAAGGAGAGGTTGCAAAGGGTTGAAGTTTCTCCTCTGAGCATAGCCCTTTGCCGTCTGGGCCCTTTCCCCACCTCAATGGCCACTGCCTTTATGTGGCCCTTCATTCCTCCTTACCTGGACTGTTTATCAGCCCTCTGTCCTCTAGTCTCTCTACAAGCCAATCAGTTCCTTGTCTCATTTCCTACTTAATGGTAAACTCAGATTGTGTCTCTCTCTTGATAGCTTTACATTGAACCGTTTTGCACTGCTTACGGAGGAATATCCAGTCTCTTATTATAACATTCAAAGGCTTCCAAAGCCTGTTCTCTACTTCTTTTTCCCAAATTAATTGATTTATTCTATGTGTGTTTGAGTGCCTCTTATAAGTACTGGAGACAGAGTAGTGGGCATGAGTTAGTTTTGTTTCTTACTCTTTCTCTAAGGTCCTTTTGAGTCAGTCCCACAGAATTTCCCTCTGGGCTTCTGCTCCCGTGGGCCGTGGCATCCACCATTCCTTCTGGCTGGGATACTCTCTCTTCAAGCCTCTTGATTAAATTCCATAGGGCTCAGTTTAAATACCACCTCCTCTATGGAGCTGGCTGTGATGCTCCAGCCAGAGCATTCTTTCCTTCTTCCGAGCTTCCTTAAATGCCAGTGTCGTCCCTCCTGGTTGACGGGCTGCCCTGCATTGTGGTCGTTTCTGAATATGTATTATCTCTCTACCAAGCAGTAAGCTCTTTGAAAGTGGAAAGTCTCTCTCATTTATCTTTCTTTTCTTCCCTCCTGGAGGATAGCAAAGCACAATGAATTTGGGCCTATATTGTGAGATTCTGGACCTGATCCTTGGCTCTACCAACTCACCAGCTGCATGACCTGAGACAAGTTCCTCACCATTCTCAGTTTCTTCATTTGTAAAATGGGAATAATAGTTGGACTTATTTCCTTGTGTGAATTAAATAAGGTAACCTATGTACGGTGCTTAACACTGTGCCTAGCACAAGAGTAAGTGTTCAGTAAACTTTGCAACATGTATAGCTAGACTACATAGCACCAGCTCATTCTTTGTATACCATTGGCCCTCAGTATATATTTGTTAAATAACTGAGTTAGCAATTTGTCTCTTAAGTAGCTTAGGAATCATTTTTAAGTACCTGCTGATGTCAAAATGAATCTTTCTGTATTCACCTCTATTTATAAAGTACTATTTAGAAAGTTGAGTTATCTGAAAAATCATCTTGCTTTTTTATTTTTACCTTCTTCAAACAGGCTGTCCAACTATGTGCTTTTTCACATGTTCCTCTTGTGTCTGGATATGAATAGTAAAACCAGTGCTAAGTAGTGACAATAAAATGAACATCAGCAGCCAACATCTCTGTAGCAGTTTTGAAAGGTCATCTGGTAGCAGTGCTTTTGGCTGCATTTCCCCCTGCAAGAGAACTCAGCCTCAGCAAGGACAGGGCTCTGCTGAAGCCCCAGAGAAATAACCGCTCAGGCAGAAATATACACCGGTCTCCTGATGCGACCTAGTTCTATAATGACGCTGAGCTCAAAACACCTTCTTCCAATCTGTTCCCTTTTGAAAAACAAGAAGGCCTTGTGAAAGATATTCAACAATTTTCACTAATGGGGAAAAAATCTGGTTCTGTGTCCTGTGAACACAAGAGAAGGCTGGTGATTATGATGAAAGTTTCTGCCATCGAGTTAATAGAGATGGCGATGTGACCAAACCTGAGTCAGGAGCTCAGAGTCAGAGTCTGAACAGGCTTAAGAAGGGTCGATCCTACCCCTCGGTTTAAAATTGAGGAGAGGTTTGGGCTCGCCTCACATGCTGTGGCAAGGGGCGGTGTAGTGTGGTGGAAGCCAGACTGCCAGAGCCCTGCCACGCGTCAGCTGTTGGTGTCTAGTTAGTGACTTACCCTCTCTGTGCCTCAGTTTCCTTTCATGTAAAAAGAAATAATAGTAGTTGCCTCACTAGGGGAGGAGTGAGGATAAAATCACCTAATGCACATAAAGTATTTAGAACCTAGGTTAACCCGCAGTGATTACTCAGTAAATATTAGTTGTTATTGTGAGCGGTAGAAGAGGAAAAAGAGTTTCTCAGGCAGTTATTTAAAAATAAAAGGATCCTTTAATATAACATGTTTGGAATATCTTATTTCCTCAACATATTGTGCTTTTTAAATGTGCGGGCACTATTCGCCACCGAAGGGAGGACGGCTACCATTGGTGCCTGGAGAACTGCTGTTTGGGGATTACATGGAGTTGAGGGTCCATGGTAGTGGGGGATGGGAGGGATCATCTGGAGTTGGCGCCTTAAGTGGGGAGAGGGCTGTGCACGTGTTCTGCTTTCAAAGACTGGGGGAGATGTCCTCCCATTATAATCTTTCTGGTATGACCGTCCCTGAAATCCCACCTTTGGACAACCTCTTTTTTGGGCCAATCGTGGTCCTCTCTCTGCAGTTCTCATTTAAATTTGGTGTGGGGGTCAGGGAAAACATCCAGTTATTAACATATTAGCACTAGGCCTGAATTAGTTCATCCAAGGCCCCTGAAGGTTGAAGCCTCTGAGGGAGGCATTAGGTGCTAAAAGAATGCAGAAAAGGGGAGTGCCAAAGCCAACTTTTACTTCCATCTAAATTTTGCCTTTTGTTTTCCTGGACTTGCAGAGCTGAGAAAGGGAGGGCTGGGCTTCACAGGCTTCCTACACCCTGAATTTGGCCTTCCTTAGTGCTGACAGAGACGGCTTAGGGAGGGCTTCCCCATGCAAGCCTAAGATGGCAGCTCTTGAAGCCAGAGGCATCAGAGATTCTTGAAAGTAGGAAAACAAGGGGTTTGGGGGGAATTCATAGTTCCACTTTTATTGCTTGTTTGCTACCAGCATGTTATCTGTGAATAGCTGCTTTATGGTACACAAAATAGTATTTTAGCCATCACGAAAGATTAGACACTGAGAATCTTCTTATTTATTTATTCTTAAATTTTAAAATTGCTGTTCTAAATTTCAATGCATATTCTAAATTAAGAATAGAAAGAAAAGGCTTTTAGGGTGAAATTCTGTATGTCAGGTTCGATCAAGAATTGGAATTATATGGAGAGATTTAGAAACATCTGGTAATGTGTTATTAATAAGCTAGAAATGAATCAACAATTTCAACTGAGAAACATTAATTAGCATAAAATACTCAATAAGAAAGAATGCTCAGTAATATACATTTTTAATTGTATATAGCAATTGTGCAATCCAAACATTTTTAAGCATACCACCTAACCAGGAAATTTATACATTGTTGAAGACTAAATTAACTTTATAAACGAAGGGAACAATCTGGCTTTTTTTGAACATTATGTACCTTACATCTTACAAATAAATTTTGCTATGAACTGAAGTACCCACGGAAATAAATCAGTCCTAAGTTCTTTTGAAATGATACAATTGTTCTTTTTCACTAATAAAAAGAAAGTGAATGTGTAGTTAAAAATGTCACTCAGACCTCAACTCTAACTTACACACTGGAATGTGACAAAGTCTGAGTTTTTAATTTTTAAATTAGGTGATTTGTAAGGAGTATGTGTATCGTTTGCTTTGCATTTGCAAGCAGTGGTGAGCAGAAGGAGAAGACAGACGTGTCCATGCTGTGAAGCAGTGAAGTGAGTGGCCCGGGAGCCACCTGCTTCCGCCACAGCGTTCTCACTGTGCCGAGGAGTGTGTGGCTGGTGGGAGCCAATTCCCAGCTCTGCATTCAGTGATGCCACGTTGGTAGCTTGAAAATGGCCCTGGAATTTGTACCAAGGAAAAGGGCACATGCTACAAATGAGGCCTTTTTTTTTTCTTTAGAGCTTGTTTTGAAATATTAAAAAATGAATTCTGTGTGGGCACAAGCGGGTTGCTTAGCCTGTTTGTTCCTCAGTTTCCTCATCTCTAAAATGGGAGAAAGTGATATTTGAACCCTGTATTATTTTGATGAAGTTTAAATGAGATAATTTATGTAATTTCTTAAACAGTGCTTAGCCCATGGTTCTTAATAAATAAGTTAATGTTGCTGTATTGGGGCCAATAACATTCAGTATCTTCTATTAATCTGATAAGTCCTTTTGGGGTATAGTGAGGATGAATAACATAACCTGTGTGCTCAGCACAATTCTAAGCACACTCCACACATTATGTCATTAAATCCTCACCCCAACCCAGTGAGAGGTACATCATTTTACAAATGATGAAACTGAGGCTTAACAAGCAGCTTACTCAAAGACATAAATAGTAAGTTGTAAATTTGAGATTTGAATCCAGGAGATTCACCTCTGATCCCATTCTCTTAAGCCTATACTCTTGTGCTTCTAATAAAGCCTCATGAAACATTAGAAAAGGACAGGACCTTAGGTTAACTCGGTCTAGTGCTTTGTTTTTACAAATGAGGATAAATGGGATCCAGAGAGAGAGAATGACTTGCCCAAGGTCACTGGTAAGCTTTTGTATTTTCTGATTCCGTTTACCCCTCTCTTTGTTTAACAAGGAGATGGCAAGACAGTGCCTACACTCAAAGATAAGAGGGAGGAACGTGCACACTGGAAGGGAATTTGTAAAAGGAGGAGGACGTATATAAAAAACAAAAATCTGGTATTTCAGGATCTGTCTCATATGAGGGTTGATATCTCTTCTCTTGGCTAGACCATGAGTCTTTTAACAGCAATGAGATGGAGTTTGCATTGCAGAAAGAGTCAGAAGCTGATCAGCAGGCTTCATGTAAAATTTTCATTCCTGACCAGTGCAATACTCCAGCCTTACCTAGATGGGAAATGCATTTCTTTCCAGCCCTTCAGCTTGAATGTGGAAAATTTCCACATCTAAGACATTTGACTCTTGCCAGCTCTCATCCCTCCCAAGCTGGAGCTGCTTATTTATGTTGGGCCTGAAGGGCGCATGCACATGTGTGCGTGTGTGTGCATGCATGCATATAGACACGCATGAGCACCTACAGTTGACCTCTGGGAGAAAAGCCTCTGTTCCCACAATTGGAAGGGTGCACAATTGGTCTCAGGGCCAAGAAAGCAGAGATTGTGACTTAATGACAAAATTTTACTAACAGCCCCACCTGGAGATTAATCTTTTTAATCCTTATGGAGTAATTGTCCTGGCCCAGGCAATGTCATCAGATATTAACCTAGAGGAAGGCCTGCTCTTCAATGCATTAAGAGAGAAAGTGATGCTGGAGGCTCCCTAAGCAAAGGAAGATTCATTCTTCTCAGTGTACAACCAGCAGCTATAGGGGCAGAATAAAATCTCATAAATTTCTGGCATAACTTGCTCAGGAAAATGATTATAAGTTATGAATATTTTCCATTTCTATAAGTAGGAAAAACATTATATGGTGATTCAAAGTACCTCATGACACCTTGTAGATGAGTTCGGGATGGATCAAGCTGAGGAGTATCTAGACAGGAGGGAGATGATGTAGGATCTTGCATGTTGTGAAAACTGTGTTTGAGGAAAGATAGTCTAGAGGCAGAGAATGGAACCTGACGCAGTGAAGAGCCCTGGGTCTGGGAGAGCAGCCGATCATCATCTTAGTTTCTAGGAGCAGAGCCTGAGACAGGGATCCTGGGTGCATGATTTATTGAGCTGGTGCCTTCAGGAGAAGGGGAGTGAAGGAAGTAGGAGGGAGGGGGAGAAAGCTAAGAAGGATTGATCTCTCAGCTGGAGCCTGGCTTCAGCAGGGACTTACGGGGAGCTCTGTGCAGCAAATTGCACCACAGAGATGGTTGCACTTTAAAGCAAGGGGCCAGCTTTTATGCCCAAGGTAGTCAATCATTGGCACTGGTCTAATTTCAGAGATGAGGCAGCAGAAGACAAATCTCCTGAGATGGGCACAGCTGTGTGCCCTTTGCAGCCAACAGCCACAAAGGCTGGGACTGGGTAAGTTGACCTGGCAAAAGGAACATGGGAAGGTATCAGAGCATCCAGAATAACCCAGGTGTGTGGTGGGAGTTTGCGTCCAATCAAAATTATACTGGGGCTGGATAGGGGGCCCCTGAGATTGTAAGGAGTAGGACAGACAGGTTTCAGAGGAGACTGCAGCAGCTGGAATCAACTAACCCCTGATGGGATACAAATTCCTGGGCTGTTGCCAGTGGGGGGCCTGAGGTACTCATAGGACTCAGGGAGACTTCTGTCCTGTTCTTAAAGTGCTGACTGGAAAATCCTGTCTGGGTTTGCTTGGCTGCTAAAGGGATAATTATTGTTTTGGGATTTGGGAATTCTCTAATACTTTGAGGAGGGGGAAATTGAGGATGGAATGGGTAATTAGAGGTTCAGTTTTCCATGGGCTGTGATGGGGTGGGACTGGGAGAATAAAGTGGAGGTGGGAGGAAGGAAGGTGGAGTTCAGCATCTGGATGTCAACAGCTTCATCTCTGGCCCCCTAAACAGAGGCCGCAATTCCTGTTCAGGCTGAGCCCAACTCCTGGCCACTTAATGTCTTCATGGCCTGCGGCAAGTTGCTTAACCTTTCTTGCCTCTCTTTCTCTGCCAATAAAATGAGGTTGATAATACTTAATTCATGGTTACTGTGAGCATTCTATAATATATTAAAATTTTTTTGCCCGTAGTCAGTGCCAACAAATTATGTTAGTATTATATGAGATATTATTATTATTACGAGTATTTGGATGTTAATGGATTTTGTTAGCAGTGAAAAATTGAATTTCTCCCCCTCCCCCAGTGATACACTTTAAATATGTTCAGGTTGTAGTTCAATATCTAAGTATAAGGAATATTTTAAAAAAGGAAAAAGAAAATTCAGACTGTCACAAAAGTGCAGCTATTAAACATATATTTTTCTACATATGTTATTACCATTCAATGTGGTGATTTTCTTTTACTCTGCACGCTTGCATTTATGAAACCAGTCTGGGAGTAGTTAGGGCCCAGGAGATAAAACAGAGGTGAAGTAAAACCTCATTAGTTACCATGTAAAGGGCTGGCAAAATTCAACTCTGAATTAGCTGGGTTAAAATGAGCTCCTGTTTTAATAGAATAACAATAAGGCAGTCTAGGCAGCTGAGGAGTGGGAATTGTTTTGAATTACATACCATTTGGGGAAAAAAGATCTGTGATCAGAATAACAAGGTTTTACTGTACATTGCGTATTGTGTGAATTCTGCTGTCTCTTAGAAATACTCTTTGTGTCTTGAGTCTTCTGTGATTGTTGTGTCATTCTGGGAGCTACTGAGTCTTGTGTCATTCTGTTGTCACCCATAATGAAATAATTGGGATGACAATTATTTGCTTGTTTGGTTTCAAAAGTTTTCTGTTTTCAATTTCTTCTATTGTCTGCCTCCTGGTACCATGGTGTGATATGTCATGCCTGCTCAGATTCCAGGAATAAAATCCATGAATCTTTTTCCTAGGAGAAGTATTTCCTAAACACAAAGTTTAATGGAGATACATTAAAAGTACTATAGTAGGCATTTAAAATAATTGCACCCATCTGTAACTCAAATAGCTTAAACATACCAAGATGGTGCATGAGGTCAGTCTACCATTGGAATTCAGCAGTCTAATTTTATAAACCTCAAATCAAAATAGAGATTGGCAACGAGAGATAGATATAATGTTTGAGACTGGACTTGTTAGAAAATTCAGCAAATATGTCAGCTTGAAATACAATAATATACGTTGTATCTTGCCCACTTTGGTGACTTGAATGGCATGTGTTTTGGTAGTGAAGACTGGTTAACTTTGGCTCCTTCTTGTTTTCTAATCCTGCCCAAAGATTTTAGGGAATCAACTAAAGGTTCAGTAAAGAAGATTTGGATCAGCACAGGGTTGGGTGTCACCATCACTCCACTTTATGATCTTGGCAGGAGGTGGTTAAACGAGGTCTATCCTCCCAGCCTAGCATGACATGCTTTGAAAATGCTCTAGTGTCACGAGGAAAGTAGCTAGCTCAGCCCAGACAAGCCAGTTTAGCTGCATTATTTAGAGGTATGCTTTGAAGTCAGAGTTGGCTTCAAATACTAACATTACCACTTACTCATTACTTAACTTTTCTGAGTCTCCTTCATTGTTAAAAAAAAAGTAGGGGGGATAGTAGTTCTTGCCTCACAGAGCGGGTGTGAGAGTCAGGTGAGACAATGCCAGGAAGACATTTAGCCTAGAGCCTGGAGCATAGTATGTACTTCTTGGTAGTAGTTTTATCTTATTTTGTGATTCTTCCAGGCCCTGCTGCATTCTTCCCCATGGGCCTCATCTACCACCTATTTGTATGCACACTCAGGGTCAGCAATTCTTGGCTCTGGATTGCAGGCAATGGGAGTGCCCGCCCCCTTCCTCAGCTTTTCCTGGGCCGACTTCTCAGTTTAACTCCCTGGCCTGACTCTGAGGGTTGTCAGGCACAGATGGAAAAGAGCCATTGGTTGTCAGAAATGTCCAGCAAGAGATGAGGGAAGAGTCTGACTCTGCATTTTGAATCTGAAACAATTGCTTAAATCTGTCGTTTTGGGAACACACGTACCTGTGTAAGCACATGTATATCCTGTGCACATCCACGTGTAAAGCTCAGATATTGTCTATAGGAGAACAAAATGTCTTGATGAAAATGAATAATTCAGCTAATCATCCAGATGTTTTAGCTATGTGGTGCCACGCAGCTGGGTGATCTGAAACAGCTAGCTGTTGGGTGACTTGCAAATAAAGCATGTAGATAATAGAGTCTTTTTTCCTCCAGATTTTTGGCATCACTTAGACACAATCTAAATGATATGGCAACATATGGTAAAATCTCTCACATTTAAAAGCATGCAAGCAGCTAGCTAACACTTTCTACTAAAAAATTTGCTCGTAGGTATTTTGATGAATCTAAAATTCTCACAAAGCACATCATTTGAAAAAAATATGGCAGCAAAACAAACTGCTGCATTCAAAGCAGGGGTATTGAAAAGTGTCAGGCAAACATTTTCAACCTCGTGTTTGTGTGCAGTCTGGTCAAAATAGAGTGGATTTCTTCTCATGGAAATAGTTTTAAAAAGAGCTAAAAGACAACGATTCAGTGTTTGCAAGAAATCCCTCAGGTTGGTCTAAAAAGTTTCAAGAATCCCATCTTTGGCATTCAGATATTATTCTCATTAAGTGAGCGTTTTAGGTTTCTGATGTGTTCAGTTCAAGGGAACCAACTTAACGTTATGCTTTGAAATTAATTACTGTGGAAAGTCTATGCACATGTAACTACAAGACAGAAATCAAGTTGAACAGGAAGCTAAAGTAAACATGATAGCAACACGTGAGAGGTGGAAGGCGGTTAGTTTATTTTTTTGAAGAGTTTTCTGATCATCAGTTCATTAGTTTCAACTTCAAGACCCAAATATTTAAGTGCTGTCTTCCAGCTAATGGGATATTTGAAATGATGAGTAAGATTAAAATTTATTGTGCTGTGTTTTTCATTCCAGGTACAGAGCTTTAAAGAATTATGGAGACTGAGGGCTGAAAGGGGTGATAGAGAACAGCTATCCAGGGCTGCAAATCCAGTATCTACATACTCCAGGGCCCAGGCAGGTGATTTAAGTGAGCTCAGCGGGGTGAAGCACACGTGCATAAGCACACCTGAAGACTCCAGGCACAACCAGGGAAAGATGCTCTCCCCTGGCGCAGATAATCAGCTCCAACCTATTGCTGTCATGCTGGAGGGCTGACCCAATGTTAGGGGCTCTTCCAACTTTCAGGAAAATCCAGAAGTCTAGGTTTTCAGATAATGTTTTCAAAATGTTAAAGTTTTGGCTCATTTGGTGATCAGCCTACTGATCTCCAGTTTGCTACTTTTAATCTAGTCTAACCACACATCTTATAGTTTATTTTTTGAAGAGTTTTCTGATCATCAGTTCATTAGTTTCAACTTCAAGACCCAAATATTTAAGTGCTGTCTTCCAGCTAATGGGATGTTTGAAATGATGAGTAAGATTAAAATTTATTGTGCTGTGTTTTTCATTCCAGGTACAGAGCTTTAAAGAATTATGGAGACTGAGGGCTGAAAGGGGTGATAGAGAACAGCTATCCAGGGCTGCAAATCCAGTATCTACATACTCCAGGGCCCAGGCAGGTGATTTAAGTGAGCTCAGCGGGGTGAAGCACACGTGCATAAGCACACCTGAAGACTCCGGGCACAACCAGGGAAAGATGCTCTCCCCTGGTGCAGATAATCAGCTCCAGCCTATTGCTGTCATGCTGGAGGGCTGACCCAATGTTAGGGGCTCTTCCAACTTTCAGGAAAATCCAGAAGTCTAGGTTTTTAGATAATGTTTTCAAAATGTTAAAGTTTTGGCTCGTTTGGTGATCAGCCTACTGATCTCCAGTTTGCTACTTTTAATCTAGTCTAACCACACATCTTACAGAATTGGAGACTGGGCCCAGAGAAGCTGAATGCCTTGCTGAGAGCCCTGCAGCTACGTGGTAGAGCTGGGACCCAAACTCAGATCCTCCACCTCTTCTCCTGCCATTGTCCTTCCACTGCGGGCACAACATAGGTTTCAACAAGGCCTTGTTAGAGGAAGTCCATGAATTCCTGAAGGTTTCAATAATTTAATTAAACTCCAGTAGTGCCCTGTTTCCCCAAGAAAATTATGTACTCAACAGATGATTGTCACTGGAGCCTCCTTTTTAATGCTATCTAAATTTTTCTTTATTCCATTCCATTTGGCTCATTACTTTTCTTCCCTTCTGTATTTAGTATTTCCTCTTTGTTGATCAACGCTTTCAAATTCTCTTTACTTCACATGCAAGCGGTCTTCAAAAGTTCATGGAAAGATTCATATTACTTTTTTTTTTTTTTGTCTTTTTCGTGACCGGTAAGGGGATCGCAACCCTTGGTGTGGTGTAACCCACACCGCGCTCAGCCAGTGAGTGCACCGGCCATTCCTATATAGGATCCGAACCCGCGGCGGGAGCGTCACTGAGCTCCCAGCGCCGCACTCTCCCAAGTGTGCCAGGGGCTCAGCCCCATATTACCTTTTAATTCCATTTTTCCACCACTTTTTGATGTGTGTATCATTTGTCTAATTTCTATTTTTGACTTACTCTATAAGCTCCGACTTTCAAGGTCTGAAAGTATCTTTAATTGTTTGTATCTCTATTATATATTGCTATGCGTTCATTAGAGGGAATAAAATATAAATTGGTAAGTCCAAACTTTATACTAACTGGAGCCAATGAATAGAGTCCATTTTACATGAAAGAAGACACTACTTTACTGCCACAGAATACGAGGAAGGTGTCCCCCTATCTTTAAGCCTTGGATCTTGAATTCAATGCCTGTAAGAAAAGAAAGTGTTGATCTGAAGAAGCAGGTGTGTGAACGCTGGCTGTGAATTCTTTCTGTGATTTCAAATAATATTTATAAATGTCTATTTCCAAAGGAATGAGGTGCAGGGAGAAGAAAACTACTCTTGTGTGGACACAGGGGATGAAACACACTAGGGGGTCTATTTGTCTCAGACTGTTAGCCATACTTACACCATAGCACAGACTAGGGACTGTACTGGCCATCACTGTAGGCTCAGTAGCAAACTATGCCATAGTTCTATTACTAATCATCTCCTACATTTGGGTGGCACTTTATTTCCCAAGAACTCTCATGTGTTACTTTCCCCATTTTTTGAGGAAACTGAAGCTCAGAGAGGTTAAGTGACTTCGCTCAGTGCCCCACAGCTAGGTTGAGAAAGAGCCAGACCAGAACTTGATCAGCTACCAGCGCTCTTTCTATTGAGCACTATTTCAGCTCTATGGCTGCTCCAACTAACCCCCATGTCACAGGGATGGTCCCTATGAGATGACCCGCTGAAATAATTTTACACATTCTCCTGTATAGTACCACGGTAGGTAGTTGCTGCTATGAAGACAATGGCTATACATAAAAGCAGTTTAAACTATTGATAGAAGATTTCCAACTCTCAGGCACCCTATTATTTGTGCATGAGGGGGCTGTTTGGTAGAACAGGAAGAAACATCTTCCTGGCTGGGATTTCCATACTGGGAAATTGGCTATTCTGACTTAAATTCATATTGTTACTAATTGGCATTAGAATTTTTGTTCTGGGCTATACATATGCTAAGTAGAGATTTTCCCTACATGTTTGATTATGGATTAGTCCACACATTTTACCTTATGAAAGAGGGAAACAGCTTGCACTGCCCCAGGAGGAAATAGCTCATCTAATAATTAGGCTTTGAGGCATTGGCATTGCTAAATGCTGACCCATGGGCAGGCTGTGGACAGCATCATTAAAAAAAAGCAGTATTGTTCAGGGCTTTCTTCTCAACAGAATTTATGAAACAAATGTCTTTAGAGCAAAACACTGGAGGGTGAGAGGAAGCAAAGAATCAGACTATTAAAATGTTTGGGCGGCATTGTTCAGGGCTTTCTTCTCAACAGAATTTATGAAACAAACGTCTTTAGAGCAAAACACTGGAGGGTGAGAGGAAGCAAAGAATCAGACTATTAAAATGTTTGTCATGAAGCTATAGGCGGGTCCAGGAAGGGTGCCAGTCCCGTGACCAGGGCTGCCTTGCCGAAAATTTCTTACAAAATTATCAGGAGTTCCCCAAAGAAATTGCTAGGCAGGAAAAAAGAAAGGGCAAAGTTACTCTCTGGCAACTCTAATTATAATAGTTTCTGAACTGTAGCTTCAGAAACCTGTCAAGGAAAGGGTCAGTTACACACAGGAGGCTGGATTTTGGGGACTGGAAGACTAGATGTTTAAGGTTACTTCAGTGACAGTTTCTGGAGCATGAATATTTATAGATTTTTTTGTTTGTTTGTTTGTTTATAAGAATGAGAAATACATGTTTGTAATGTCAGTACTTTTTCTCCTTGAACAAAATGATGGAGTATGTCTTCTTGTATTCATAGATTCACTGCTTATTTTTAGTCTGATTAACTTATACTGTGGTTCAGTTCCATTTATTTCAATTCTGTTCATATAGGAATGTGCTAAATTTTTGCTTCAACCTTAGTATAATATTTGACCAAATTGTCTGTCTGGCTTTAGCTTTGGCCATGGAATTTAAAGGCTGAGTAAACAAATGTCCTCCTTCAACGTTATTGATGGCATCTCTGAATGGGGAATGATCAATCATTGTGTGATCCTATTAGTTATCATCATGCCTAATTGGCATAATAAAATCAGTAATAGGAACAAAGCATGCCTACATGAATAATCACCTTAACATACAGATAAACATTCTACATGTAATGTGCTTTATACTCATATATTGAAATTTTCTGTGCACTTAAAATACAAGTGTATTTTTTTTGCAAGAGTAAAATGTTGCACTTATCAATGATAATTATGAATTATTAATTTTATGAACAAAACAGTGATGTACCTTCAAATAGGGCTGTAGATTGACAATTCATATTAATTTTAATAGTATATTAGCTACATAGCTATAAGGATAATTATATATTTTTTGAGCCAGCAAGACAAATAATACAAAGAAACCAATAGAGATTACATTATGTTTACCATCTTTGTTGAGCTGTTTGTTTGCATTTGAAAAATTAAATGAAATAAAACTTTAAATATGACATTTTGTTTTTATTTAATTTTATTTAAATGTGAAATTTTTGTGAAAAAGTTCTATTTAGGAAATTCTTCACAGAGATATTATTATTATTACTATCATTATTATTTACTATTATGCCAGAGTTTAAAACTCTGACTAGTAGCATTTTTTTAAAGTGAGGTTTATTGAGGTATGATTTACATACAGTGAAAGTCACCCTTTGTAGGTGTATAATTCTATGAATTCTGACAAATGTAAACAATTATGTAATCACCATCGCAATCAAAATATAGAATTTTTCTGTATTAGTTTGCTAGGGCTGCCATAACAAGTTACCACAGACTATGCAGCTTACACTACAGAAATTTATTTTCTCATAATTCTGGAAGCTAGAAGTCCTAGATCAAGGAGTCGGTAGGTTTGGTTTCTTCAGGGAACTCTCGCCTTGGCTGTGTCCTCACATGGTCTTTCTTCTGTGTATTCACATCCCTGGTGTTTGTCCATGTGTCTAAATTTTTTTCTCTTATAAGGATATGAATTAGATTATATTAAGGCCCATCTAAGGACCTCATTTTAATTACCTCTTAAAAGACCCCATCTCCAAATACAGTCACATTCTGGGGCTTAGGGCTTTAACATACCAATTTTGTGGGGGACACAATTGAGTTTATAACAATTTTTGTTACTCCCCAAAGTTCCCACATGTCCCTTTGCAGTCAATCCCCTTCTCTGACCCTAGCCTCTGACAACACCGATCTATTTCCTGTCTCTATAGTTTTGCCTTTTCCAGATGCTCATGTTAGTGAAATCTTACAGAGCTGTCCTGAAGGATGCCTGCTTGCTACATGGGAGTGGTGGCACTGTCCTGATGCAGGGACAACCCTGGTGTAGGATCACTCACGTGGAAGTGGCAGCTCCAAACTCCAAGATTGTTATTGCCCTCAGAATTGGTTTCATTGCTGAGCTGGACACACACAAATATTCTCACCCCTTGGGTGACCCTGTGCGGGGCATCCCTCCCAGCATTGAGATACTGGAAGGCAGGAGGATTGCTGGGTGAGGTGGATTAGCTGCTACTAATCCAGGCAGGGACAGTCTGGTGGCCGAGCCTTCTAGCAGGGGTACATAATAACTCCAGTGCCCAGAAAGCTGGATAAACCTCTTTGGCCACCCCTTTCCTAGAGGACACGTGTGTCATCACCCCTCTGCTAGGCCTTTCTTCAGATAGTTTACAAGACAACTGATGAGGTTATAACTCTAGTAATATTAATGGCTACTGCCATTTGTATGCTACTCATAATGTGGCAGGCATCAGGTTAAATGCTTTAGGTAAGTTAGAATCAATATCCATGATAGCATAAGTAATTATCCTCTTTATTCAGCCAAGCCTTATTGCAGTGTGTGTTTCTGCAATTTTGCGGATCCATAAATGAAAGTTTAAAGAGCTTAAGGTGTTTGCCAAGCTCCTACATCCTTTCACACTCAAACTGACTTTCTGATATCAACACCCTAGTGTGGTGATCGAACTTCCCAAATTTTCTCCTGTTTATTTAATGTGGCAACAGGAAGATCACCTTCGTGAGCTCTCTCTATCCGCCCCCCACAGAGATCACATTGACCTGTGCCTATAGTGAGGGAGAGGACAGAGGAGGGGATGGGGAGGATGACAAATAACAACCGCGAGGTCATTTTCCTTCTCTTTTCTAGAACGCATTCTAACTAACAAAATATTTTTAAATCCATGGTCTCATTTGATCCTCTCAGCATCGCTAGTTTTGATCTTTCCTTTCTAAAGGAAACCCTCTGGTATGGGTTTAAAAACACAGTCCCACAGAACTGGAAGATACCAACGAAATTATTTTTTTTCTTTTAAGTCATAATGTTTCCGGAAGAAACATCTTAGCCTAGAGGCCATAGAATTAATATAATTCTTTAAAATTTTTTTCTACAGACGAAAAATCTGGGCCAGGAAAATGTCAGTAACTTGATCACAGTCACAGAGATGGGTTCCTGGGTGCCCGATTCTCAATTAACTGCTTGCTCTCTCTTCTGCCTGCCTCTCAGAAGTAGAGTCAGGTAAAGTTTCCATCATTAGAGTTCCTTTCTGTTGTTGGTTGTTGTTTCTGGCCTAAGGCATGTTTGGCATATGGAATTGATTTTATGTTCCAACCCTAACAATGTCTGAAGCGGTTACCAAAAGCACAGTGTTGAGCAGGATTTTGAATCCACATCTGAGCTTAATGGGAAAGATCACATAGTTGATGTGTGCCATGGACACAGTTTGGGGGTAGCAACAGCACCCAGGGTTAAGGCATTGACACTCCATGAGCCTTTTTTTCTTCAGGAAACATCTTTTGGAATACCACATCACCATTAACAACTTGCGGTAAATCTTATCAGCAATTAGTAACTCCTGGAGATAGGAAAGCTGTGAAGGGAGACAGAGATACCTGGGTCTGGCACTTGGCAAGTTGCTCACAGAGGGCAGATATGAGTAGGGACCTGCAGCAATGGGGGTGGGGTGTGTGCGTGTGGTTCTGGGCCAGCAGGAACAATCGGAGACAGCACGAGGGCTTGGATGTCTGGAGCAGAGCTATGGCTAGCACCAACAGGCAAAAAGGATTCCAAAATTAGAGTTGGAAAGGCACTAGAATGCAGGACTTTCAGTTCTAAAACAGAAACTGTCCTGGACAAACCAGAAGGACTGATCAGCCTAGAAGGCTCTAACAAAAATTTTGGACACTTCATTGTTAAGGTGAGTCAGGGTATTTATACGCTGTTACTGTTAAGCTGCAAAACAAACATGATAGCGACTTCCAACCACAGACATTTCTCTTTTTTTGCTCTGCAGGTCTGCTGTGGTTAGGCTCGACTGGACTTTAGCTTGAGAATTGGATACACGTCTCCTCCATATGTTTCTTCATTCTTCAGTCATGTTTTTAGGGCAATTTCTTCTTTGCCCTAGAAATGGTGAGCACAAGAGGTCAAAGAATATTGCACAAACACACTTAAATCCTCGGCTCATGTCAAATGCACTAACATTCCACTGGCTTAAGTAAGTCCTGTGGCCAAACCCAACATCCATTGCATGGACAAATATACTCTGTTTACTCTGGTACCATATTACTGCTAGGTCAGATGGCAAAGCGTATGGGTGTATATTCCTTCTATAAGGAGGAGGGAAGAGTGGGAACAACACTCGGGAAGTAACTTAGTGCATGGACTCATCATGTGTATCTGTGTTACTCTAGCACCTGCATGGTAGGTGCCCCATCACTGTTTGATAAATGAATGGATGCCTCTAATGTGGAATTTTCTATAATGAAGTGATGCATGTTCCCATTTTTAAACAAATAATTTGGTCCCTTTGTCATTAGATGTTAGGAACTCCTAAAGGGCTGCTGAATATCAGAGGTCGTAAATGACTATCAGGAAATCTTTCCTTCCTCTGACTTCTATTACCCCTTGTTGTCTATGAGCACTTTTTTTTTTTTTTTTGTCCTCTATGTAGCCAGCAGGCATTAGGAGCTCCTAAAGGGCTGCTGAATATCAGAGGTCGTAAATGACTATCAGGAAATCTTTCCTTCCTCTGACTTCTATTGTTGTCTATGAGCACTTTTTTTTTTTTTGTCCTCTATGTAGCCAGCAGGCTCCTGGAAACCTGGGGAAGTATGAAAGATGTCCTTGGCCCTTCCCATACCGGGAAGACACAGGGCTGTGTATTGCAGGAACTTTTGTTAATTGCCTTTGATCTCTCTTGTTCTCTCAGCACCTCGCCCAGTGGTTGGCACATGGCTGCCTAGTGTTCCAAAAATGTTTCTTGACTTGAAAACATGTGATCTTAGAACTTGGTTTCAGAATTAAATGCAGACACTATCACCTCCCCGTTCCTCTGCTCCCCTGGTCATTGTGCGTGTGTGTTTGCAGTAAATTTGAGGATATCATTCTACATGTTTTCTTTGATCCTAAGTATTACATCTCCAATTTTGGATAGTTTTGAAATTCTTTTTCTAAGCAACGAAGAGGACTGTTGGTGGGGAAAAAAGATAGGAAAAGTTAGCCTAATATTAGAAGAGCTGCATGGAAGTCGAACCCTCTCTGGCACACAGAGGCATTCAGAAGCCTCTATTTCCCTTAGCAAGGACTCAGGCACTCTTTTATACTTGGGGGCCAAAGTACACAGGAAAGAGTCAAGACTCAGAGCACTTAAGGTCAAACTTGGCTTTCAGCTCTGAAGACTTCCGAAAAAGACAGCCTGAGTGGATTGCACAGCAGAAGCCACAGTTTCCTTTCAAGCTAGAAAATGTATTCAGAGGCCCAAAATAAAGCCACTGGACTGAGGCAGCTGTCCTCTCTGTGGAGGCACAGCACTGCACCGTTTCCTCCTTTTTACATAAAGTTGAGAGAACACAGCTGAATGCAGGTGTCCCACCCTATTCTAAATAGACCTGCTCCTGAAGAGTTGGCTGCAATAATATACTTCATTATGCAAATTGTATTCTCACTGGCTTCAATAAAACAGGGGAAAACACCCTCCAATGAAAAAAATTGGCCTCTAAATGCTTGAAAGAATGAGAGGAAATAGGATATTAAAATCACTTAAAGAGAAATACAAATTACGGATGCCATAACTGGCTGCTGACCCAGGCAAGTCACTTGTGGAAGCTTGCTAGCAGGTCAATGGGCAGGACATTCACACCTGAGGATGGACTTGGTGCTGGGCTGGTTCAGGGATTGCCCTTGCTTGAGTTCAGGTGGTTTCAGGTTGTGATTCTTCCCCATGCCTTCTTCCTCTCCCCGCTACTTCCCAGTGTGATAGCCAGGTACGCGGAAAGAAAATCTCTAAGAGAGTTCTTTTCAGCACTTTTGATGTTTTTCCTGTCTTCATACTGTGGGGAATGGACACATTCCCATCATTAACCATAACTCACTATGACAGTGACTTTTTACAGGGCTGAATGTCTCTAAGTGTTCCTGTGTAGTTAGAAAAGCCTTCTGAGGGCCGGCCCGNCACAGCACCCATGAGCCCGACCTGCCCCCAACCTCTCGGCCTGCTGCTCCCACCACGTGAGACTTGTCACTGCCTTTCTTCATTAACCTTCCCACCTCCTCCAAATTAAACAAATAATTTGGTCCCTTTGTCATTAGATATTAGGAGCTCCTAAAGGGCTGCTGAATATCAGAGGTCGTAAATGACTATCAGGAAATCTTTCCTTCCTCTGACTTCTATTGTTGTCTATGAGCACTTTTTTTTTTTTTGTCCTCTATGTAGCCAGCAGGCTCCTGGAAACCTGGGGAAGTATGAAAGATGTCCTTGGCCCTTCCCATACCGGGAAGACACAGGGCTGTGTATTGCAGGAACTTTTGTTAATTGCCTTTGATCTCTCTTGTTCTCTCAGCACCTCGCCCAGTGGTTGGCACATGGCTGCCTAGTGTTCCAAAAATGTTTCTTGACTTGAAAACATGTGATCTTAGAACTTCGTTTCAGAATTAAATGCAGACACTATCACCTCCCCGTTCCTCTGCTCCCCTGGTCATTGTGCGTGTGTGTTTGCAGTAAATTTGAGGATATCATTCTACATGTTTTCTTTGATCCTAAGTATTACATCTCCAATTTTGGATAGTTTTGAAATTCTTTTTCTAAGCAACGAAGAGGACTGTTGGTGGGGAAAAAAGATAGGAAAAGTTAGCCTAATATTAGAAGAGCTGCATGGAAGTCGAACCCTCTCTGGCACACAGAGGCATTCAGAAGCCTCTATTTCCCTTAGCAAGGACTCAGGCATTCTTTTATACTTGGGGGCCAAAGTACACAGGAAAGAGTCAAGACTCGGAGCACTTAAGGTCAAACTTGGCTTTCAGCTCTGAAGACTTCCGAAAAAGACAGCCTGAGTGGATTGCACAGCAGAAGCCACAGTTTCCTTTCAAGCTAGAAAATGTATTCAGAGGCCCAAAATAAAGCCACTGGACTGAGGCAGCTGTCCTCTCTGTGGAGGCACAGCACTGCACCGTTTCCTCCTTTTTACATAAAGTTGAGAGAACACAGCTGAATGCAGGTGTCCCACCCTATTCTAAATAGACCTGCTCCTGAAGAGTTGGCTGCAATAATATACTTCATTATGCAAATTGTATTCTCACTGGCTTCAATAAAACAGGGGAAAACACCCTCCAATGAAAAAAATTGGCCTCTAAATGCTTGAAAGAATGAGAGGAAATAGGATATTAAAATCACTTAAAGAGAAATACAAATTACGGATGCCATAACTGGCTGCTGACCCAGGCAAGTCACTTGTGGAAGCTTGCTAGCAGGTCAATGGGCAGGACATTCACACCTGAGGATGGACTTGGTGCTGGGCTGGTTCAGGGATTGCCCTTGCTTGAGTTCAGGTGGTTTCAGGTTGTGATTCTTCCCCATGCCTTCTTCCTCTCCCCGCTACTTCCCAGTGTGATAGCCAGGTACGCGGAAAGAAAATCTCTAAGAGAGTTCTTTTCAGCACTTTTGATGTTTTTCCTGTCTTCATACTGTGGGGAATGGACACATTCCCATCATTAACCATAACTCACTATGACAGTGACTTTTTACAGGGCTGAATGTCTCTAAGTGTTCCTGTGTAGTTAGAAAAGCCTTCTGAGGGCCGGCCCGATGGTGCACTGCTATAGTGCGCCGCTTGAGAGTGCAGTGGCGCTCCCGTCAAGGGTTTGGATTCCACATACAGACCAGTTCCCGCTCACTGGCTGAGCGAGGTGCGGGAGCAACACCAAGGTTGCGATCCCGTTGCCGGTCCCGTTCCGGTATGGGCGCGACACTGAGGGTTGCGATCCGTTGCCGGACATGAAAAAAGACAAAAAGGGAAAAAAAAAAAAAAAAAAAAAGAAAAGCCTTCTGAGTGACTTCCCTTCCCACAGCCCACTTGATCATCACAGTTTGTGACATACATAAATCATTTGCTATTTGTTTCTACTGTCTGTGCTCTCTGATTAACTTGGGCAGTCACTATGCCTCAGTTTCCCCAATTATAAAGCAAACAAAATACTTTCTTTACCAAAGTCTCAAGTGATGCAATTCTGTCTCCCATGTAACTATTGGAAATGTGTGGGGTGTTATTTGGGTTGTTTCAATGACTGGATTAATACATTTAGTATCCCTGGCCCCTCCCACTAATACGAGTACTATTACAGGCACTACTGGTATTAGTGGGAGGGCCAGGATGCTAAGTGTTCTGCAATATGCAGGACAGTCCCCCACAGCATTTGGGTTGTTTCAATGACTGGATTAATACATTTAGTATCCCTGGCCCCTCCCACTAATACAAGTACTATTACAGGCACTACTGGTATTAGTGGGAGGGCCAGGATGCTAAGTGTTCTGCAATATGCAGGACAGTCCCCCACAGCGATAATTTGTCCCACTCCAAATGAGAAACACTGCAAACAAGATGTGAACATTCTGTGAAAAGTCTAAAATGGCAAATGAATGCGGAGGAGTCCGTAGCTAATGTGACTGTGCTGTTCTTACCAAGAGCACTGGGCTGGTGGGTGACAATTTGCTGCCTATGGTAAGTCCAGCTTCTGCTTTCTTGCGAGAGGGAAACTCTTACTTGCAGCTTGTGAGGCTGGTGGGTTCATTTCCTAATCACTCTTTCTATTACTCTTCTCTAGGTGGAGAGCCACAAGGCTTTTGTGCTTTATCCCATTATTCTTCACGACAAACCTGGGAGCAGCTCGTAGGATTATTCAACACACACAGGAGGAAGCCTTGGTCACCAAAGCTCTCTAACTTCATTTTGAATTAAGAAGCAGAGCTTGTAGGTGGAGAGGCTGGCTTACCACTTCCTCTCCTCTCTTTGCTTCCCTTTGCCCTTCTTCTACTCAAAACAAACAACAATTAGCAGATAAACAGGAAAACCAAAGTGTCTCCTTTTTAGTAAAGGCATTCAGGGCCACCAATTTAGTTTGCACACACAGCGTACTTCCCATCTGCAGAGGTCACCAAATATGAGGACTGCCTGTGACTGGTGCTCGATGGGGTAGTGCAGTGTGGCAGTCCCGGGAATCCTTGACTGTACTGCTTCTCTTAAATGTGCAGGATCTCCAATCTCACCCTCATTCCATGGTGCTACTTTGGGGCACTCATTGTCCAGCCCTACTACAGAGGTTGCCTTTAGCTCAGCCCTAGTTTGGCAGATGGGGTCAGAACGGCACCTAAAACCTTCCTAGGTTGCAGATAACACACATCTGTGTGCTTTCTCTTTTTGAGTGTTTTTGCTCTACAAACTTGTGAACTGGGAGGTTTCTCTAAGATAAGAGTTCTTTAACATTATAAGTGTTTCTCTCTAAAAAGAGGAGGAGCTTTATATAAACATCAACTTTAATTTTAAGAATGTATGATGTCACCATGGTATTGGTTTGCTGAAAGCCTAATAATTGGATTATCACTGTGGGCTGTCATTAAGTAGAACATCATTCTAGATTACAGGAGCGGCTGAACTTGAGTCACAGAACACTTTATGGGTTTGTTTCCCCCAGAGAGTCAGGCCACCCTCTTGTCTGAAGTAATTTTTATTTTTGTGGAGTTAGGTACGAGGATGTGCCATGTCTGCATTTGCTGTTTTTATTCCAGTGAATAAGAAAAGCTGCTTTTTAATCTGTTTAATTCATTTTCACAGATCAGTGCATTTGCAAAAGTGGAGAGAGGAGACATGAGGTGAAATGGGGAGTCCTGACAAAAGCAATTGGCAAAGGCACAATTTACAATAAATGAGAATGTTGGAATTCTATTGCCAAATTATGCAACTTTTCCAGAAAGAGCAAGTCACAGCAGATCTGATAACTGGCTCACAGTTAACACTGATGAAGAGCAGAATTGCTCCCTGTCCTGCCTCTCTATTTGTTTCTTGTGGGTGTCCATGTTGGGGAAGCCTCTGGAAGCTTGTGAGGGGACTAGTTCCACAGGAAAGGAGGGAGAGAAGGTGCTCAAGGGCGGAGGGCCGTGCATTGCTCAGACCCACAGGAGGACCTCACTCTTGCTGCCTGGCTGCCAGAGGTCTGCTGGGGGTTCAAAGCCAGGTGGTGCTGCAAAATAACCTCAGTTGGGCCCAAATGAATTAAAATAGTTAACTCACTTTTGGGATTTTCGACAATTGAGGAGTAGCTCAAGGCCCGGCCCTCACAAGTTAAGAACACTCCACTGTAAGAGGAAGAAAAGCTCAGTGGTGCAGTCCTTATAATTTGGCACTTGAGAGTTCAAACAATGATAACACCACCACACCCTGAATGACTCAAAGACGTTCATATAACCACATTAATGTGTGTTTTTGAGGACTGTGCCTACTTTTAACATGTGGGATTGTGGCTAGTCCAATGTTCGGACTCTGGCCTGGATCTCTGCCTCTGGGCCCTGCTGGGCTTCTGCCTAGCTCCATCCTGCCTCCTCTCCTCTCTGGCACAACCCCATTGTTTTCTAGTCCAGAACTCGATGTGGTCCTTGCAAATCAGAGAGCCAGATGGATAGGGAAAGAGGAGATACTGAGCCATCTCATTTGTCCTCACAGCATCCGTTTGAGGTAGGGAAGGACAGGAATTAAAAATGACATTATAGATAGGCACGGTGAAGCTCTGAGAAATCAAGTGCCAAGACGGTGGTGGCTGGGGATAGAAAGCTCAGGTCTAACAGCCAGTCTCAGACTCTTGGACTGGATGAAGCTGCTAGTGTACAACAGGGAAAATGAGAAGCTATGAGAATAGTATTCTTAAAATAATCAGGAGGCCACATCCCAGCTAAAAATAATAGGAAAATAGGAAATATTATTCTGTCTTTGTTGCATCTGTCAAGCCAGTATTTTTTTTTTTTAATGTACCCCGCCTAGTCAAAAACATCTGGAAAAGCAGCCAAACCAGTCCCTGCTAAGGAAAATAGGAAATATTATTCTGTCTTTGTTGCATCTGTCAAGCCAGTATTTTTTTTTTTTTAATGTACCCCGCCTAGTCAAAAACATCTGGAAAAGCAGCCAAACCAGTCCCTGCTATTTCCCCTTGGTTCCGACAAAACAGAATTACAGACCGAGGCTGTGCCCACAACCTCCCACAAGGTCTACTGTCTATCCCAGAGCTGCTCTACACAGTGAGACAGCCCAGAGGGCTCAAGGTCAGTGTTCACCTGGGCGCCACTAGGCATCAGGCTCTGCCAGGAATCAGTTTCACTGCAAACATCAGGCAAACATCAGGTTCCATCACCAAGTGCTCAGCCCAGGTGTTCTATAGAGACTCCTAGGGAGGGGGGCATTTTCTTCCAGAAATATTGCTGGTAAAAAAGAGCCAGTGCCAAGGCTTTAGGATCCTTGCATAGCCTGTGTCTCTCTTGGATCTCTTCCTCCCAATTGTTATTATCTCTCCCTAGAGACAATATGCTTCCCAGAGCTGCTCTACACAGTGAGACAGCCCAGAGGGCTCAAGGTCAGTGTTCACCTGGGCGCCACTAGGCATCAGGCTCTGCCAGGAATCAGTTTCACTGCAAACATCAGGCAAACATCAGGTTCCATCACCAAGTGCTCAGCCCAGGTGTTCTATAGAGACTCCTAGGGAGGGGGGCATTTTCTTCCAGAAATATTGCTGGTAAAATAGAGCCAGTGCCAAGGCTTTAGGATCCTTGCATAGCCTGTGTCTCTTACAATGCTCTTGGATCTCTTCCTCCCAATTGTTATTATCTCTCCCTAGAGACAATATGCTGCTTACATTGAACCTTGATGGCAGAAAATTGTAATGGAAAGAAACAATCTCTGCTGGGAGCTCTGAGACCTGGGTTCTTTTTGTTGCATCTAATATTTACTTCCATTGCTGGGTCATTCGTTCGGCAGTATGAGAGATTTGTCTTAATTTTGTTTTGGGAAATTTCGTTCTTAATTACAAACATTGGTCCTAGCCTCAAGGAACTTCCAATCTAATTTAAGGAGAAAAGGCATATGGAATTATTCTTTAGTCACTGAAGAAATTAATTGTTTCAAACTGACTCTTTTGGGTGGTCTAAGGGATGCTTTTGCCTGCCCACTTTATCCAATTTTAGTAATTTTTAAAAAATCCTACTGAATCGCCTTGTTTTGTCTTTGTGTTACAGCCGTTGCCAACCATAGGCTTTAAGAGATAAAAGTACTTGGCATTCAGCTCTCTCATTCTGTAGACAAAAGCACTCAGATCCACAGATATCACTGCAGTCGCAGGTGTAAAAGGCATCCTCTTCCAAACGTATCAAAAACTCACTTGCATCTAATTAGTCATAGTTACTGACTGAAAGAAGATGGAAAATACTGAATCACTTTATAACAGTTGTGTTGTCAAAAAATACATCATTTTGTTTCTATAAATATAGTATAATGCATTTCCAGTACTGTATTAGAAGCTTTAATATATATTAACAAACTGGAAAAGATAAATTTTGAAGAAATATTACTGTCATGTCCATGCATGCAGTATAATTTACCACTTTCAGTGAACATGTCAGAGTACATTAAATGCTCCCCAATTCTTCTGTGAAATTACATATTTCTTAGACATATGCATTTTATACACCAGCAATACATGTAATAACCTTTTAAATCTCACATAACTAAACCGTCCTTTGCAAACACTCCTTCCACCCTTTAGAAATAATCACTTGTAAACAATGTTCAGAATGGCTAAAGGGATTTTTTTCCTCCATTACCAAGGAAAGCCACTGGAGAGAGGGGGAGGAACTTTTAGAGGTGGGGGTGGAAAATGTCAGAGATAAGAGCTATTGCTGCCAGAATCCTACACCCAGTGGCCGGTTAGTGACTCAGTTTGGAGGGCATTTGAGAGAGAGGCTCAGCTGGAGCTTTAAAAAAAAAAAAAGAGTACAAATCTGTTCTCAGCAATTAAGAGCCTCCATTTTAACCTGGGCCAAGTGGGTGGACCTGCCCCTCCTCTGTAGCCCACATGGTCCTCAGCTGCACTTGACTTTCATCTTATTCTGAATTTACCAGTTCAAAACAAAAATAGGGGGCTGGGAAGCATGTGGGAACTGCCCCAGGCTGCACACCACACCCCATATCTGAATGGGAAGTATGCTATTAGTCCATAAAATTGCTCTCTGGGTTTTCCTTGGCTTGTAAAGTACTTTTTGTACATATATATATATATTTAAAATAGCTTGGTTTTGAATTGGCCAGCAGACCTGTCTGTTTGCTCAGCTTGATCTAAATTGGCTCTTGCTTCCCACTTCAGGTGGCTTTTCAGTTTGACTGTGCTCTTCACCCTCCAGGAAGAGAACTTAGCCCCTATTTAGCATTTTTGCTGACAGAGAACCAGCAGGCTTGCTGTTTGAACCTACATTTGAACATATTATTTGGCCAAAAAAAGGAAACAAAACAAAACAAAAAAACCTCTCCCTTTTAGCTTTGTTGAATTTGGTTGCTTTATTTTGGGCCCAAATGCTCCTCTGTCATATTGTTTTATATTCCTCCGGAATTCACTCTTCTGTGGGTTTTTCAGCAGAATTCTCTCTGCATTGCCAGCTTTTATGAACAAATGGGTGACAGTTTGTGTTCTGAATGGAGCATTTATCCATTGTAATACAGAGATGGAAACACCTATAGAGTGTCCACAGCACACAGATACGGATACTACCTCCATGGAAGACTGCATTTTGAAAACAAAATTATCCCTTAATCTCTTAAATCAATCAAACCTTCACACTTAGTAGTTACGGTGTCAATGGTGAACATGCGTATGCTTCTAATAGAGTAATAATTAATCATTACTGTGCAGGTGCAATATTGTATATTAAGATTGGCAGTTCAGAACTATATGTAGAATATCAAGGAGAAAAACTAGTAACTTTCCTTCCCATAAGTCAAATTCAAGCAACATTTTTCTTTAAACTTAATTTTGGGATTCTGTATTTGATTTAATGTAGATAAACAAATTTGGGAGAACAGAGTTTTGTAAAAATTGCCCTTTACAGAATTGCTGGGGTGTTTGTGGTTACATATTGATCTAGTTTAGAAGTTGTGAGTGAAACGAGGTGGGATGAGTAGGTGGACAAAGAGACAGTATAAAGAATTACTGCTGTTAAAGAAAAATTAGAGCTTGATAGAAAAGTGGTCAAAAAAGATTTTTTTTTCAGGAACTATTGCAATAGGGGAAAAGAGACCTCGGTATAGAACTGGGGTCAATTCTGAATATAGCATGGACAAGTGGGGATTTATACCCAAGGATTAGGGTGTGGGGGGGTCAGTGGATGGAAAATTCCCAAGAGGAGACATCAGGGATATGGAGGGATTTTGGTTAGACAGACCAGACAGGATCCTTGCTGAAGGCAGGCCAGAGTGATCAGCACGGAGGACGAGGAATTGGACCAGATGCCAAGGGTGATCAGACATCAAGGGTGGGGAATTCTCTCTAAATTGGCTTAGCAGGATTCTTGCTAAAACTGGGCAATGCAGGCCATTCAGGATGGAGGCCAAGGCTCAGGTCTAGAGGGCTTAGAGGAGCGTGATTGAAGCTCAGTCAAAGAGAGAGTCTTTACCTTCACAAAGATACATGATTATTATTTTAATTGGGTTCGGTTGGGTATATTTTAATGAAAAATCCCCAATTTTTAATGCTTAACGCAATAGAAGTTTCTTTCTTGCTGGCCTTTGTCTGTGGGTAGGAGAGGAGGGAGTTTGTTTTACACAGTCATTCTTAGAACCTGGCTAATGTAGGCTTCACCATCGTATACCTATACTTTCTGGAACAATCTACCCCTTTTCATTACTATGGCAGGGGAAGAGATTAGAGAGCTGTACCAAGGCTTTTCGTTGCCTCATCCTAGAAGTCGCACACATCACTTCCTCTCACAGCTCATGGTCCAGAACCAGTTCCATGGTCCCACTTAATGACATAGTGGGCTGGGAAGAGTGGGCGGAGGGGGATATTTGGTGAAGGTTATGTGGGTTCTACATTGTGTTAGTCCGTTTGTGCTGCAATAACAAAACACCCGAGACTGGGTAATTTATAAAAAGCAAATTTATTTTCTTACGGTTCTGGAGCTAGGCAGTCCAAGATCAAGGTGCTGGTAAGGGTGTCTGGTGAGGGCTGCTCTGTGCTCTCAAGACGTACCTCATTGCTGCACCCTCTGGACGAAAGCAAAAGAGCAAGAGGGCCCAAGCCTCTGTGAAGCCTCTTTTGTAAAGGCCTTAGTCCCATTCATGCAGGAGGAGTCCTCATGGCCTAGTCACACCTTAAAGGCCTCACCTCTTAATACCATCACACTAGCCATGAAGTATCAATACCTGGATTTTGGAGGGGACACATTCAAACCATAGCACACGTTTACGCTTACACATCTGTCTGCAATAAATAACTTCTGTTTCTTTTGAGAGCAAAGGCAAGGGAAAATGTTGAAATATAGAATACAAATATAGGGAAATATTTAAATTGCTCAAATTGTTTCTTGTAATTTCAAGTCTGCATAAATAATAAGACATATTTAAATCATCAAGTAAAATAGTTACATGAAACTTCCTTACCCCAGACACAAAAATTCTCAAATGATAGATATGGAGATCCCCTATTTTCACAAGTTTAGTGTCCTTTGAACTTAAGGTGTTTTGAAAGGTGACAGCCTATGATACTTTTTTGAAGTATCCCTTTTGGGGAAATGCTATAAGAAGGGGCTGCATTAGCTCAGCAGTAGTGATTCTTCTGCCTAGATTGATATACGAGGGTACATCAGAAAGTGCATATATCCTTGCATATATTAAAAAAAAGTGTTTAGGTGGATTGTGCTCTCTGCAGTACGGCACAGGCCCCATGACTCCCTATTGTCTGACCCCAATTTGTTTCCTAATTTTATGTTACGTATTGGGGCTCCTGAATTCATAATCTTTGTGGAAAATGTGTGACGAAAGCCCCTCTGACTCATTGGAAGTATGTGAAAGAAACTGTTTGCCTTTTGAACCAGTTTCTTAGCAACCAATAGGGAGATTTACTAGTTATTTCAGAGAAATTAGTGAATAAAGTGGACGTGCAGTGCAAACTCTGCTAACTCTGGCAATACTGGACATTTAAAAGGTTAAAAAAGCCTCTATTACAGCAAAAGGAAAATGGCAATTATGTAAATAGGAGGTTTTACTATATTACTTCTGTTAATCTCATATCCCCAAAGGAGTAAACGGTTTTAGTGTGTGGTGTACAACACAGAGCCATTAAGTCCATAAAAGCAATATTTAGTGGGAGAAATAGAAAAGTCTGATTTAATTTAAAATTGATGCATCATGGGAAGCATCTGGCTTTTCAATATCAGCACTTCAGAGCCATGAATGTGGAGCCGGTAAGATTCCCCCGGACTCAGATGGGGAGCCTGGAAAGACCTCCGGGCGGATGTCGCTGTTATGGTGGGTCTGAAGCCAGACCATTTTCTCTTTAACCAAGGCACACCATTGGGAACAGATAATGTTTGATATCCACATGTCAAGTCGGTTAGAATGAACTAGTTTGCTGAACAGCTGAACCCAATTTTACAAACTCAAGCTCATTTGGGGTCTTCGATTCCTTCTCGGCATGCTGATTTTCAAGCTGGTGCCCATTAGCTGCTCATATTAAAATGCTATGAAAGCAAAGCATCTTGTGTGAGTGGTTGAGCAAACTCTATTATACAGTAATTATACTATCAGTATAGAATCTAATTTTATATGGAGGAGGGGTTTTTAACCAAATCAAAGAGGAAAACTCATGAACAGTATTTTTTCATTATCACTATGGGATGGTAAAATTGCAGAACTATGCTAACTCGAGAGGCTATTTTTAAGCCTGTTTCTCCTAAATAAAATTAACTCTAATTCTGCTGGATTTTAAGAAATCTTAGCCATTATGACAATGACTGTAGATTCCAAGGGGTTGCCTCTCCTTGCTGCTTATTGAACACGCAAAAATTTCTCTGTCAATGACCAATCACAGTCACACTTGCTCCATTATTCATGCTGTTTTAAGCATCATTGAGACACTAGGCCTCAGGGTTACAAATGAATAGGACCATCTCAGAAACAATTCTTGCTGACAGTGGGTGTTTTGCAAGATGAGGGAGGGGGTCAGGAAGACCCAGTTAGCTGTAGTATCAACTGAGATACTCAACTTACTTAGGATGTAATAAGATTGGTTATGTCATTTGTGGAATTTAATTAAATACTTATTATTAAATGCTCACCACGTGTAGGGCATTATGTGAGGACTGTGTACTATTTAAAGATGAGGAAGAGTAGGGTCTGCACTGGGGGAATGCATAATCTAATGTAAATTGGATGTAATAAGATTGGTTATGTCATTTGTGGAATTTAATTAAATACTTATTATTAAATGCTTACCACGGGTAGGGCATTATGTGAGGACTGTGTACTATTTAAAGATGAGGAAGAGTAGGGTCTGCACTGGGGGAATGCATAATCTAATGTAAATCGGTTGCATTTGTTTATTGATTGCTACATAAATATTGGGAATTAAATTAATTACAAAGAAAGGGATTATCCAGTGTGTGGATTATCTAGGCTCTTTATTGCTCCTTTTCCTCTGACTACAGCTCCCTTCTGCCTCCTCAGGGAGAAAGATGAAAAGAAATAAATGGAGACAGAACATAAAAGCTAATTTGCTGCTTTTTAGCAGACCTGGAAAACTGGGTAGTTTGGAGCAAGAAAATTTGCCAGTTAGTTAGAACAGGAGTTATGGATTAGATGATTTTTGTTTGTCTGATGCTTATTGACAGATAGATAATATATTTATAGTCATTTGCTATACACACAATATATGGACAGAACATTTCTGTATACAAATATATGAATATTTTGAATATCTACATGGTACACATCCTGCACACACTTAGTGGGGTGTGTGTGTGTGTGTGTCTGTGTGTGTGTGTGTGTGAAAGAGCATGCCTAATGTCTATGTTCTGTTAGAGCTAAAGCAAGAGAAAAAGAAAATCCAGTAATCAGGCTTCAGTCTGTATTTCCACAATATAAAAAATGATTATTTTTTTGAGTTCTTTATTCAGGTGTAGGGCTAGCACCATGAGTCTCTGGTTCTTTTGTGAAATGTGAGGCTTGCACAATAAAACATACTTATGGAAAGCAGATTTTCATTTATTTAATGAGTATGGATGCATTAATGTACATAGGAAAACTCAACAAAAGAAAAAATAAATCTTTGTAATAAAATAAAATCTGAAGCTGGGTGAACTTATCCACTGCATCATCTGTCTCTGACACACATCACCACTGGAAAGTCTTCTGCCAAGAAATATGCCATTTTTATCATCATTGTTTACTCTGGGTTCTTTTCTTTTTCATACTGGAGAAGAGAAGTTCTACTTCCAGGAGGAGCTCTGGCTACCCAACGGGCCAGAGCTTCAGGGGAGAAGGTGATGCCCCCAGAGAAGGGTCGGAAGGAAGGAGAGGATGCTGTCCCCTCCTCTTCCCTTCACATTATCTGGCCAAATCCCCTCAGAGGGAAATAGGCAAGTCTTCAAGCCTAGTGCGCTCCCCTCAAGATTTGATCCTCTTGAGCCGGCCTCGTGGCTCGCTCGGGAGAGTGCGGCACTGGTAGCGCCGAGGACGTGGGTTCGGATCCTATACAGGGATGGCCGGTGCACTCACTGGCTGAGCGTGGTGCAGACCACCCTGTGCCAGGGGTTGCGATCCCCTTACCAATCAGAAAAAAAAAAAAAAAAAAAAATTTGATCCTCTTATCTTAATCCAGTAGTTACCAATCTTTTGCTATATGAATGATAGCACTTTTCAACCTCAAAAGTTCACGGACTCCCATGTGATAACTGGTTCCAGGTTTCTATCATCCTTTCAGGTCATGACTCGAGAGAGAGTTTGCCCCCCCACCCCCACCCCCATACTCAGGTTAGGAAAGTTCTGGGGAAGATCGTTACTGACTTGGGCTGCACATCTATCCCTTCCTCAAACAAACATCGGGTCCAGCTCTCCAGGCAAGATCGGCCCCTTCTGAACCTCATGAAATGGGTTCCTCACCAAAAAGGTCAGTTTTGTAGCCAGGATGAATGAGACAGGATGATGAGCTGGCAAAAACAGTAAATGTTTCCCACATTTACAAAAGTGCTTTGAAAAATTGTGTAACAATATATAAATGTACAGCGTTGACCGCTTTCTCTCGTTCTGCTATAGACCTGAAATATTGATAAGAAGTAGAGCATTATGTTAACAGATATAGCAAATATGGAAGCAGTGTGCCCCACTACACAGTTTTTAGTGTAATGGGAGATTTAACCTACGTGTAGCAGTTTCTAGTGCATGTAGAGTTAAATCTCACATCATTTCTTTTTTCTCAATCTTTGTGTGTGTGTTAAAAATTTATTTGGATATATATTAAAAATGACTAGAAGGTTATATACAGAGAAGTTTGGGGAGTAGAAAGGACTACATTTTTTGATACGTTTAATTTTTTTAAGTATAAATTGCTTTTTGTATTTAAAAATAGCTAACAGTAAATATAATTCTTTTAAAATATTTTTTTATTTTTAAGTTTTTATTCATTGAAACGTAATTGATTGTACATATCTGTGGGGTAAAGAGTTGAACATCTATACCTGTGTGCAGTATGTTTTTTCACAATCTTGCTCCACCCAAACCAGAGTCCTTGCGCTTACACGGGGTTCTGGGATCTCTCTGGCTTCTGGACCCATTATAGGTTCAGTTCCTGCTCTCCGGAAACTTCCCCCCTTCCCAGCTCACCACCTCTGTGTTGTGTGTACTCCCACTTAAACTTTAGATGCTGGTGTCCCCCAGCCTGGATTAGATGCCCCTGCCCTGCATGGGTCCTGTATCTCCTCCACCAGGTCACAGTGTGAGTCCCTGCTCTTTAAATCACCTTTCCTATCGGGATGCTAAGCTTCACATCACCAGCCACATCTGCTCATGCACGATCATGTTCCTAGAGGT
>NW_007732312.1:0-1190 GCF_000696425.1 Galeopterus variegatus | reverse complement strand
AGTTCTGGAGGCTAGAAATCTGAAATCAAGCTGTCAGCAGGGTCATGCTTTCTGAAGACTCCAGGAGAGGACGCTTCCTTGTCTTTTCTAGCATCTGGTGACTCCAGGTGTTTCTTGGCTTGTGGCAGTGTAACTCCAATCTCTGCCTCCATCTTCACAGGGCTGTTCTCTCTCTTGTGTCTCTGTGTCTTCCTAGGTGTTCTCCCTGTGTGTCATTGTCTGTGTCCAAATTTCCCTCTTCTTATGATGACATCAGTCATATTGGATTAAGGCTGACCCTAATGACTGCATCTTAACTTGCTTAAATCTGTAAAGACACTTGTCCCAAATAAAGACACATTCACAGGTTTTTTGGGGGACATGGTGCAACCCAAAACAGAGTCTAAGGTTTCACATTTAGTCAAATCATTAGGGAAACTGGTGCCAAATAAACAAAAGGAGAAGAGCTACAGAGGAGAGACAGGGAGTTCCAACAGCTCACACAAAGAGTAGACCTGGGCAGGGTGCTGGGAAGCAATCCTTGGCTGAGTAAGTACTAACTAGGTGCCGAGGGGAGGGAAGAGCAGGTTTGGGCACAGCAACCAGCACACGCAATGCCCCGAGGAAGGAGAAGATCATGAGTACCACAGACTTAAGTAACTGGAGCGAGCAAAGGGGTGAGATCAGGATGATTCATGCTGCAGAGATTCGCAGTCACTGGACCATGCAGGGCCTGGAGATCGACGTTGGGCAATTGTATCCTCCCAAGAGAACAGGAAGCTACTGAAGGATTTAAGCAGAAGGTTTTGCATGTCAGGGCAAGCACTCCTGCTGGGGCCATGCAGACTGTATGAGGGTAGGTCAGAAGGAAGCTCTGGAGGTGTGAGATGACGCAGATTAGACTGGGGTGGTGGAGCTGGAGATCTGTGGATGATAACAGATTTCAAAAAATGTCATTTGGAGGATGAAACAAAATAGAAACTGGGGACCGATTGGAGAGGGTGAGGACCTAGCCAAGGCTGGCATGGAGGTTGTTGGCCTGGGAAGGCTGGTGATGACTTCACCCAGTTCTGAAAGGGAAAATCCTGGGAGCAGTTGTGTTTGGGCTGACGTTAAGACATCCTGGAGGAGACCTTAAGCAGGGAGTTGGACACCAGGGCCCTGCTGGAGGCAGCTAACAATTCATTCCATAATTGAAATTTATTTTTTTT
>NW_007732311.1:44698-136005 GCF_000696425.1 Galeopterus variegatus | reverse complement strand
TTAGGAAGCCTTGATAGATCTTGCTTAGAGCAGAATTGTTCATGGAAAAAATTATTTAGGAGACCTCTCCTTTATCTTCCTCTCTTTCTGCTGTTAACCTCTCCATTCTGGAGAACCCCATTCACCATCCCACGAAGATTCACTGCCTATAAGGAAACCACTAGAAACATGTAGGAACATGTTTTGGGAACTTCACTAACCACTGTCCTGGAAAGCGTTCCATGTTTCATATCTTCATGTTCTTTTCTTTAGAATTCCTTCTCTGCCATCTAAGGAAGGTCTAATGTCTCTGAGAAATCCAAAATCGTGGATTTTTGACTGCTCTTTGCAAGTCTTGGCTGCATTTTAACAGAAGCTGATAAAAATGATTTCCTATGACAAACATAAATAAATATTTAAAAGTTTAGTTCTCAGTGGCCTTTAGAGAAGGTATTCTAATGCAGCAAACTCTTTGGCTTTGGTTAATTATGTGGGTTAGGAAATTTTTTGCATTAGAGAATCCTTTGTGATGAAAAGCAACCAACTGTAAAGAATCCAAGATAAAAAGATGGTTTATAAGGAATAGTCTCCTCTAAAGACAATTTAGAGAACTGAATATCTCTTTAATTCTGAAATTGTTTATCTATACTCATTGAAGAGGCAGAGAAACGAAGTGGAGTTACCTTATAAGACTACCTTATATCCCAAGCTGTACTCAATAGAGTATTTGTGTCCTGAGAGATGCTAATGGGTATTCTCTATAAACAACTGGCTTTTAGGAAATTGTACCTATTTATGCTGTATTCGAAACGTAATAGTGTACAGCTCAGTGAAATTTATAAGAAAAACAACACCCTTATCCGAACACCACTGAAGTCACAATGAACTTCACTGTTGCACAGTTTGGATAATTCTGATTTAGTTCATAGTTTGGGGCACAATTTTATCTACTCTCTTGCTGGGGAATCATATTCATTGTCCATGAAAAAAGGTCAGCTAAGCAGCCTAAATCTTGACTACCTAAATACTAGCTGCCTGATCTTCCAACCTAATAAGTCTCTTCATTCCTAGCCTGAGTTCAGTGGCGACAGGCTCCAGCGGGTCGGTCCCCTGTCAGCATCAGCCTGGTCGGTCCCCTGTCAGCATCAGCCTGGTCGGTCCCCTGTCAGCATCAGCCTGGTCGGTCCCCTGTCAGCATCAGCCTGGTCGGTCCCCTGTCAGCATCAGCCTGGTCGGTCCCCTGTCAGCATCAGCCTGGTCGGTCCCCTGTCAGCATCAGCCTGGTCGGTCCCCTGTCAGCATCAGCCTGGTCGGTCCCCTGTCAGCATCAGCCTGGTCGGTCCCCTGTCAGCATCAGCCTGGTCGGTCCCCTGTCAGCATCAGCCTGGTCGGTCCCCTGTCAGCATCAGCCTGGTCGGTCCCCTGTCAGCATCAGCCTGGTCGGTCCCCTGTCAGCATCAGCCTGGTCGGTCCCCTGTCAGCATCAGCCTGGTCGGTCCCCTGTCAGCATCAGCCTGGTCGGTCCCCTGTCAGCATCAGCCTGGTCGGTCCCCTGTCAGCATCAGCCTGGTCGGTCCCCTGTCAGCATCAGCCTGGTCGGTCCCCTGTCAGCATCAGCCTGGTCGGTCCCCTGTCAGCATCAGCCTGGTCGGTCCCCTGTCAGCATCAGCCTGGTCGGTCCCCTGTCAGCATCAGCCTGGTCGGTCCCCTGTCAGCATCAGCCTGGTCGGTCCCCTGTCAGCATCAGCCTGGTCGGTCCCCTGTCAGCATCAGCCTGGTCGGTCCCCTGTCAGCATCAGCCTGGTCGGTCCCCTGTCAGCATCAGCCTGGTCGGTCCCCTGTCAGCATCAGCCTGGTCGGTCCCCTGTCAGCATCAGCCTGGTCGGTCCCCTGTCAGCATCAGCCTGGTCGGTCCCCTGTCAGCATCAGCCTGGTCGGTCCCCTGTCAGCATCAGCCTGGTCGGTCCCCTGTCAGCATCAGCCTGGTCGGTCCCCTGTCAGCATCAGCCTGGTCGGTCCCCTGTCAGCATCAGCCTGGTCGGTCCCCTGTCAGCATCAGCCTGGTCGGTCCCCTGTCAGCATCAGCCTGGTCGGTCCCCTGTCAGCATCAGCCTGGTCGGTCCCCTGTCAGCATCAGCCTGGTCGGTCCCCTGTCAGCATCAGCCTGGTCGGTCCCCTGTCAGCATCAGCCTGGTCGGTCCCCTGTCAGCATCAGCCTGGTCGGTCCCCTGTCAGCATCAGCCTGGTCGGTCCCCTGTCAGCATCAGCCTGGTCGGTCCCCTGTCAGCATCAGCCTGGTCGGTCCCCTGTCAGCATCAGCCTGGTCGGTCCCCTGTCAGCATCAGCCTGGTCGGTCCCCTGTCAGCATCAGCCTGGTCGGTCCCCTGTCAGCATCAGCCTGGTCGGTCCCCTGTCAGCATCAGCCTGGTCCCCTCTCAGCATCAGCCTCTTCAGTCCCCTGTCAGCATCAGCCTGGTCCCCTGTCAGCATCAGCCTCTTCGGTCCCCTGTCAGCATCAGCCTGGTCCCCTGTCAGCATCAGCCTGGTTCTTCAGCATCTCTTCTTGCCTGGTGTGACCACCACACAGGGATTCAGTAGGTGTCCAGCATCGAGGAAACTCGAGGGAAGACAAGGCTACACCATCACCAGCGCTTGTCTCTGCCGTTCCTTGAAAACAGCCCCACAGAGAAATAGTTCTTTTACCTTAGTTTTGTTAATTCACCTCAATCATTTCCATTAGACCGATTTGACCTATTTGCTCCTAAAGTTTAAAAGATCCTAGAACAAGAGACTTTTTTTTTTCTTTTCACATGTTCTCTGAGTCATGAGGTTGAGTTTGTTGGAGTTTTCTCAAACTGAGGAAGCGAGGGGCTCCTGAGAGTGAGATCCAGCAGCACTTCGGTGCTGAAGACAGCAGCATCAGCTCTGGTGACCAGGAAAGGACGTGGACGAGCTGCCCCAGGACGGCTGCACTTGGCACATTGACGGAACCCAACTGGGAAACAGGAAGCAAGAAACCCCTTGAAGCAGAGATAGGGTCAGGGCTACATATGGGGCTTTAATTTGATCCCAACTAGATTCCCTACTTTCATCTTCTTCCCCTCTACTCCATTTCCACGTGAAAATCAGAGCCATCTTTTAAAAGCTAAAGCAGAATCCCATTTTCCTCCCTCCCAGTCCCGTGGTAGTTTGCTAGAACAGTTCTGGAGACTAGATGTCTGAAGTCCATATGTCAGCCAGGTTGGTTCCCTCTGAGGGCTGTGAGGTAGAATCCCTTCCATGCCTCTCTCCCAGCTTTTGCTGACTGCTGGAGATCCCTGGTGTGCCTCGGCTTACAGAGGCATCACTTCCATGTGCCTCCAGATTCATGTGGATACAGCATCTGTATCTTCTTGTAGGGACACCATATCACACTGAAATAGCAGCTCAACCTACTCCAGTATAACCTCATTTTAACAAATTACACCTACAACAACCCTATATCCAAATAAGGTCACATTCTGAGTTACTGGGGGTTAGGACTTCAACAGACCTTTTCTGGTGGAGACAATTCAATACCTTCAATGGGTCCCACTGTATTTAGGATAAAACTGAAATACTTTAGCCTGAATATAAGGCATTCCATCATGTGTCCTTTTCTGTCTCTCCAGCCTCATCTCCCACCCATACTCCAAATTCCAGTATGCAAAACCGCTTACTGTTTCCCTGCACATACTGTATTTTCTCTTGCCTTATCACAGCCATAATAAGGATAGCAGACGTTTATATTACACTGATTACACTGCTATGTGTCAGGCACATGTTAATACATTCATTTTACAGCTATATGAGGTACATAATTCCAATTACTCCTGTTTTCCAGAGGAGGTTATTAAACCCAGAGATATTAAGCAAATAACCACATGGGTAGTACACAGTGGAGGCGGGACAAGTACCCAGAAAGCCTGGACCCAGAGATCTTGCTCTCAAAACTATGTTATAGGGTCTTTCAGGAAGAAGTTTGGGAGAGAGGACATCAAAGGAAAACCCCTGCTCATTCTTCAGGATTGAGCTTAGTAGTTCTTGCTTTTAAATGTTTCCTTTCACTCCAAATTTCCTGTCTCTCCTCCTTCCACTTTCTGTCTGATTTTGGCACCTCTGATACATGCTTCCATATCATACTGTGTACCTACGTAAGCTGAGCACTTCCCAGGACCCCACGTGCTCAGTCTCTGCATGGAGTACCATTCAAGAACAGCAAAGCCCAGCCACCAAAGGTAATTAAACACTAGCTCCATTTTTTTATTTGTAACTTGTGAAAAACACAAAAGCAGATCCAATTAATAATCCACAATCCTCCAAAGCCTCTATGTAAGACAACTTTGGTCTCTCATTCCCCAAAGCTGTGGCAGTGCCGCTCACTTTTTGAGCAAAAAGAACAATTCCTCAATACCCAGACCACAGGGCTTCTCTCTCTCTTTGCCCACCACATTTTATCTTTACCCACATTTTGTCTTGTAGATTTTCTGGTGTTTGTGCATTTTTTTACCGCAGACAGAGGTCTTCAAGGGACCACTCGCACATTAATAAATCCTTAAAGCATGTGTCTTATTATATATCATCATTCACCTACAAGAATACTTTGTTCCAATATTTTCTCCAATGTGGGAAAACTTAGGTGACAATTAACTCACTTCCTAGTTAATTTTAAAACCAGTGTTTCAATCAATGCAAACTTAAACCCGAACATCAAGCTGCTAATATTGATAATGTGCATATATAATTACATATTTCAGTTAACCATAAAATCTATTATTACGCTAATAAAATGTATAAAACTTTTCACCCAGCCAGGAACATGGGGCAGCTGCAACATCAGCACCTGCCGTCCCACGGTCACTCACAGGCTGTGCCTGTTATCATGTAAGCATGTGTTTATGTGGCAAAACGGGGTCTGCATGTTCTGGGCTGTATAAGAACTGAAATTCATAAGGACGCTGCTCATTTGGGAGAGGAGATAGGTGCCCTGTATTGTTGGATAAAGTGCTTGAGGCAAAGCCTGATATAAAGTACTCACTTTATATCAGTATTAGCTAACTAACTTCACTGTTTGTAGAGTGAATAAGCCTACAGATCTATCCAAGAGGAAATAAAGGAGATCCAGTACACAGCAAAGGGGGAAACAGAAGCCAAGACCAGAGCTGGGGAAGAAGACTCCAGCTGAACAGGAGCCTGTTGAATAACTGGTGCCTAAGTTGTGCTGAGGGCCACGGCTGAGCTGAAGCTCTCAGCAGAGCCTCTGTTCTTGCACCTTCTAGCCTTCCTTGGCTTCATTTGAGAGCCAAGTGGACCAAATGGGAATGGTTGGAGGACCATTATCCCTCTGGGTGTTGGTTCCTCTTGGGTCCGCCAGAGCCACACTGGGCTCCCACCTCCCTCTGTCGCTGCCCAGTGCTGGGCATTCTATTGACTCTCCCTGCTCCTTTCGTTCTGAGTGCCTCATCCTGGCTTCTTCCATCCCTCCCACCGCCATCTATTCCTGGATTCTGAGTTTTCTTCCTCTCTTTCTTCTTATCTGTCATATCAATTTCTAGCTTATTACAGATTGCCAATTATGCCAAACTTCTGTGTAGCAATTTTTTATCATTTATGTGGAAAATGATTGCATTTTATTGGAGGGATGCAATCCTCACTTAATTTGAAATATACATTTGCAAAACAAATCCTGTCAAATGATCTCTCTGTTTACCAGCTAAAGTGGCACTGCCATGTGGCAGTCACAGTGTCAACACAGCTCACTCAGCTTGCCAACTGTGGGATTCTGTGATTCTTGAAAAAAAATTCAATTCAGTGCATTTGCATAATTTTGTATTATGTTCATAAAAATCAGAATTCATTCATATTTTAATCACACAACTTTGAATCTGCATATTTCACAATTATTTTCATATGACTGTATTATGTGCTGGTAAGGTCATTGATTTTGGAAATCAATTGAAGTGTTGGAAAGACCTCAAGAAGGTCTAAGGAAGGCAAGAGCAATAAATATTGGTCCAGTTATCTTAGATGTGCAAGCTTTGCTTTTATGCAGAGGATTGTTGGGGACACAAATGACATGATTCTGGGAGTAACTCAGCAAATAGGTGAGAAACTAGGACCTGCCAGCCTAGGGATGACATCCAGGAGCCAGTAGTCAAAGCATAACCCCTGGGAGAAACAGTCCCTATTTCTATGATAATCTGAAATTCTTTCCAATTCCAGAATTTCCAGGAGTCTAAGTAAAACACAAACAAGATTTAAGAATTAAGTTCCTGTAATAATTAAATCACTCTTATCCTGGTTTAAAAAAAAAAAAAGGCAAGGAGAAAAACAAAAGAGTGGTTTGTGATCTCATCGGAGGAGTAAAGAACTGTTCCAATACTTTTTAAATTCTTCTTTCAAAATAATCAACACTTATCAGGATTAAACCTGTGAAACTTATAAGCGTAGAAGAACCTCTTTCTCTTTTCTACTATTTAGAAGGAGCACACAGCCAATTGTAAAGTCAGAACTACACGAGCTATGATGATCTTGCCCTCTTATCCCTCCAATCATCTCTAATTTTTATGCAAACTATTTTCATAAGTGCTGTGGCTACTCAAAGATGAAGAGTACATTGTCTCGGTCCTAAAATAACACATAACAACAAATAACGATGGTGCACAACTAAGTTTTTATATCTTTTTTTTTCATTAAATTTTTATTTTGTCAATATACAATGTATATGATTATTATGGCCCATCACCGACACCTCCCTCCCTCCTCCCTCTCTCCCCTCCCCCCCAAGAATGTCCTTTCCGTTTGCTTGTTGTAACAACTTCATAAAAGTCGAAGTTTTTATATCTTAAGATAATACTTTGTACCTGACATCTTATTCACTGGAGAAGTTTGAGAGAGGTCAATAGGGGCAATCCAGGAAGGAACTTTAGAAACTATAGACGGAAACTTTAGAAAGCTGAGCCAGATAAATGCATTCTAGCATACACTTCATAAAAAAGTTTCACACCATTACATCAAATGTATTTTCACTATAACACTGTAAGAGAGATGGAATGGTAGTATTTTTAATTTTAACTGTAAAGTAGGGAGAGACTTTACAACCTCACAGGGCTAGAAAAGAACAGAGGTTAGATTCAAATCCACAGCTGAACTCCAAAATCCATTCTCTTTCCGTTATGCCACGCTGGCCTTTTTGGACAACGAAGGTGTGTGTCAAGGAAGCAGAAGGGAATTAGCTTACTTCTGATGGAGGAAACTGAGTTATCAGAGGCATGGTGACTTCTAACACACAGGCAATTTGAAGAACTGAAGAAGTCTGGAGTTAAAGGTCATGAACAAGTCAAGTATACATTTAACTTAATTTTGTAAGCAAAGAAGAGCCATCCAGTCTACAGATATGAAAAACTGTTTGTTGGGAAACCTACTATATTTCAGAAATTATTTTAGACTTTAAAAACACAGAGCAAAAAAAAAATTGTCTTCCATCAAAGTGCTAAGAAAATAGTGGAGAGATCTATATGGAAATACCTATAAGTCATTGGAGAAATTCCCATAATAAACATAAACATAAGGAAATGATCTGCTAAATCTATTCTGAAATGTTGAAGGCTTTTGAATGAGAGACTAATAGTAACCTGCACACAATGTGTGGAAAAGGTAGTTCAGATCAAGGATTGGTGGCATAGACACCAGTGTTTGATCACATAGTCTAGGAAAGATTCAAGGAGGGCTCAGAAAGAGTTGAGGTCACAGAAGTGGTAACTGAAAGGAGTAAATAGATCTCAGATTTTGTAGGGAAAATCTAAAGTATTTGAAACCACGTGTGAATGTAGAGAAACAGAAAACAGCTGGAAAGTCTTGGAGTGAGAGTGGGAAAGGAATCTCAGAAAAGAGCAGATACAGTGGAGACAATGAGGGGTTGGCTTCTGGATATCGCTGAGCTTGAGACAGAACTTCAAGGCGGGCATTTCCACGGGGCATTTGAAATGCTGATGTGAAGTTTAGAAAAGTGAAGATATCTATCTGAGTACTATAGATAATGCTTTAAAAATTATTCTATCTTGCAGAGAGAATAAGCTGAGAACAGAAACCAAAGGAAGAACAGCTATCAGTGGTAGGAGTGAAAAGCCAAAAACTTCTGGGTTTTCAAAAAGAATGAAAGTGAGTTTCAGTCAGTGGATGAATGACTTTTTTCAAATATTGTAGAAATCAAATACATAAGACTCAAGTAAAAAAGTAATGTAACTTAGTGAGTACAGAGCTATAAATGACCTTTAGGAAGGTAGATTCTGCAGAACAAAAGGGATTAAAGAGGCAGCAGTGGGAGAAAAACCAACTGCTCTTTAGTGAAATGAAAGACTGGCAGAAAAATAGCCTCAAACTATACACACTGAGTATCTTTCTCAAGACATTAAGGAAAAAAAGAAAAAGAACAATACAAGATTTGCTTTCATACCACTGGATATTAGTGAAGTCAATGGACCCAACAAGAAGGTCATCTGTCCATGACCTGGTCTTTACGCTGCTAAGTCCACTGACAAGGGGCTGCTCTCAGGTCACATGGAAGCCAGAGAAGTGGAGGACATTTTCTAGAGAAGATGTACTTCATATCTGAATTTACTTTTAAAATCTTAAGTTTTGTGCCCTCCAAATTTGGTTACCTGATGAATAGGCCTGGTGACCTGACTGTAAATTCTTTTTCTGGGTAGTTCAAGTGGAAATTAAAGAATAGTGTCTTATTCTGTTGTTTATTTTCTTGTCATTTGAGAGTGTGATCATTTCTTACTACTTGTTTTTGAAGAGTAGGAAGAAGTGATACTGGTTGGTGGGAAAGGGTCTTTGAAGACTGAACTGCTCAGTTTACAGAGTGAAGAATCAGGTAACTCAGGCCAGCAGGAGAGGAAGCTGGAAGCAATGAAATAAGGGCATGGGGAAAGGTGTTTAGTTTTGAAGAGAGCAAATGAGGGAAACAAGAAAGATTATGTAAAGATAACAGAAGATGTCGATGCAGAGAAGAAAGCGGGAAGAACGCATATTAAGAAACCCGGATCTCGATTATGTAAGAATCAAAAGAAAGAATCAGGAACCAGAGCTTGAGGTCCTCAGAAAAGGATTAGAACAGTCACTGAAGTGAGAACAGAGAAGTACCGAGGACCCTTAGAACAGTGTTCAGTTCGGACTCTGGCTGCACTTTCCAGGTGGACAGCAAGAGATACAGAGTGGGCATGCCATGTCCTGGGCCCCAAGAGTATTGTTGTTTGTCTTCTGTTTTCTCCCTGCTCCCCAGAACCTCCAGGGACCTATTCCTGAAAGTCCCTGCCAGACTCCCATTACATAGTAATCCAACATGTTGCAAAGCTTTGTTTCCCTGCAAGAGTCAGAAACTCAACTGTATTAATGCTTTTGTCAAAAGTCCTGTAGTTTCTATGTCTGCGTAACAAATTACAGCAAACCTAACCGTTTAAAACAATGCCTTTATAATCCCATAGTTTCTGTGGTTTAGGAACCCAGGCACAGCTCTGCTGGTAGTCTGCTTCCGGCTCTCTCACGAGGCTGCAGTCAAGGTGTCAGCTATAATTAGGGTTCTTTCCGGGGTTCAGTGAGGAAGGGTCTACTTTCAGGGTCACATGGTTTTTGGCAGGGTGCTGCTCCTTGCAGGTCGTTGGACTAACAGCCTCAGCTCGTTGGTGGCTGTTGGTCAGAGGCCAGCCTCAATTCCTCGCCCTGTGGGCCTCTGCCGATGGCAGCTTACTTCATCAAAGCCAGCGAGGGAAAGAATCACTAGACAGAGTGTACTAACAAGATGGGAATATTCTGTAACATAATCACAGAGTGACATCCCATCAACTTTGCTATATTCCATTGCTAAAAACAAGTCAAGGGTCTGCCCTGCACTCTAGGGAAGGGATTACACAAGGCTGTCTATCAAAACGTGGAGATAATTAGAGGCATCTTATGTCTGCCATACCTTATCTACCATAAGGAAAGAGCATTCTCTATGTAGCAGAAAAGTGCCTAAAAAGCCACAAAGAAAGAGAAATGAGAGTAGTATTGGCATTTTAATTGTTAATTCAAACACTTTACATTCACAAAAAACAAAGAGGAATATGCAGGTGAGGAAGGCATTTGATTTTATTCCAAATATCTGTATATTGACAGGAATTCAATCAGTAAGACTCATTCTGGAACTGGATATCAGGTCATAAGAGTAGTTTAAATTTAGGAAATTGTAGGTTTTTCTGTTCATATCTATCTATTCTGGATGAGATATAGACATCTGTCCTTTCTGCAAAAGAAGCGTGATGACAGATAATTGTACCAAGAGCCAACATTTTAAATGTAATACCTGATGTCTTGTCTAGCATAAATGGCATTCATTGAATTCAGTTAGAAATCTGCATTTAAGTGCTGTATGAAAATATAAACTAAAACATAGAAGTGAATGGGGAACATAATGGATGTCAGTGGTTTTACATATGTACTCGTTTAATTATTTAAACTTCTATTTCATAATCTTTCTCAAATATCATTAAATGTCATTTATTTTTCTAAAATACAAAAACTAAAACATAGAAGTGAATGGGGAACATAATGGATGTCAGTGGTTTTACATATGTACTCATTTAATTATTTAAACTTCTATTTCATAATCTTTCTCAAATATCATTAAATGTCATTTATTTTTCTAAAATACACGGAGAACCATCTCTGTAGACTAACACTGGTAATAAGAAAATACTGTAAATTATATTTCTCTCCTCACCACCCTCTCTTACACCCTCTTCCTAGTATATTACAGTCAATAAAATCCTACATAAGTACTTCTGACCAAAGAGAATGAGACTTTCTAAAAATATGTATGTATATGTATGTGCATAATTTTCCCCAAATATAAAAAAAGACAGGCTACTAAGAGAAACGGAAAAGAAAACAGGAAAGAATATAAATAGAAATTCACAGGGAAAGAAATACAATTTGGTAAAAAAAAAAAACACACTTAAAAGGGATATTCAATATCACTAGTATTTAGGAATATAATATAAATTATAAGAGGAAAATTTTTTGAACTATAATTTAGCAGATAAATTTATAATATCTGGTATTGACTTCTGTATAGGAAAAGTGTTATTCTTCTATACCATGGAAAAATAATTTGGAAAGATTTGTTAAAAATTTAAATGTTTAAACCTAATTGACATGGTGTTTCACTTCTTAAAAGCTATTGAAATCTATCCTAATAATGTGTTTGCAAATACACACACACGCACACACACACATGCACACAGGCGCACACACGTGCAAACACATGCACACACCTTTTACTGCCACGTTGCTTCTTAAAGTTAACATCTGGAAACCAACAAAGTATTCATTAGTAATAAAGTATTAAGAAAATTATTATACAGCTATAAATGGAATTCAATGTAGCATCTAAATAGAATAAGGCAACAGCATATATATGTATACATATATATGATAAGAGAAATATTCTAAAACATTTCATTACACCACAACATAACGTGTATATTGTGTACAGTATAACAACAATTTATTAAAAGAACTAAACTATATGTTTTTGTATATACATATACATATACATATAAATATACTGAAAATGTATAGAATGACAGATATCAAATGCTCATATGGCTAATTACATTAATGAAGCTAATTCTGAGACAGTTGGGGTGACTGGAAGGGAGGAGGACAAGCTAAGTTATTGTTCTGTGTGTATCTGAGTGCTTGGATTTTTAACAGGCAGATACCCACGTATTACTTGTAATACTTAAAGTGAGAAAATTGTATTTTAAAAACTAATTTGATAGTGACATTCAGAGAGGACTGCAACCTGGATATCTTTCAGATGAGTAGCCAATTCTCTCCTGCTAGCTAGAATAAGCAAATCTCCATTCTTACTGACTTGCTTAGTTAGAACAGGAGGTGACAGCAAGAGGAAGGGAGGTCAGCTATCCACGTGTATCACATAGTAGGAATTACTGTTTGTAGGCACCAACAAAGAGAGTGGAACTGAACCCTAAGAGGCCTATGATGCTAGATCTGTACGATTTATTATTCAGTTAAAACCTCTAAAGAGGGAAATAAGACCTTCTTGTCAACTCTGATTTATATTCTCTCATTTCACAATTCAAAGGGCAAGTCAGGGGGGTATTACTGAAAACTAGTTATGGATTTCACTCAAAGACATATAATTGTATTCATATTCAAAATTTCAGTTTCATTCACTTCATGTGATTTTTAATTTTAGCCCTTTTATTTAATTTTTATTTATGTATTTTATTCACCCACTCACACCAGAGAGACAGACAGAATCTGGTTAACATGCAAGCCGTTTTTCATATACCCCTTTCGTTCAATTCCAGGCCTCTCTTGGACTGTTCTAGAAATAGGTGAGCCGCTCGCAATCTCCACGCTCTCCCCAACACTATATCTGTGCTGAGCCACTGTCAGTCTCATCCAGAAGCTAAATTTTTACTCACTACATCTGGAAGCCATGGAAGTAAAATGTGGATCATATTTGTCCTTAGCTGCAATTTAGGCCCCACTTCTACTTAAGAAGTGGGATGATTCAGACCTCTGTTGAAATGATGCTGGCTATAGTGATTCGAGAGAGTACATCAACTTGGGCAGCAGCGGTGATAGGACCTGGGGACTGAAAAGTGGGAATTTAGAAGGGTGCATTGGCAAAACCTAAACCCCTACTTCCTCCCAGGAAATAGGCCCCCAAAAGATGTATTTAACCATGTAAATATTCACATCCTTTAACCAGTAATTCTGTTCTGTAAATCTCCTCAAAATAAAAGAAATCAAAATGTGGAAATGCATCATGCAATAAGATGACACCCAGGATGCATTTGTAAAATGCTGAAAACTACTGACTCCAGTAGCAGGGTCATGATTTCATACATGCTTTTATTATTACCTGAGTTACTTTTGTGTGTGTGTGTGTGTGTGTGTGTGTGTGTGTGTGTGTGTGTGTGTGTGTGTGTGTGTGTGTGTGTGTGTGTGTGTGTGTGTGTGTGTGTGTGTGTGTGTGTGTGTGTGTGTGTGTGTGTGTGTGTGTGTGTGTGTGTGTGTGTGTGTGTGTGTGTGTGTGTGTGTGTGTGTGTGTGTGTGTGTGTGTGTGTGTGTGTGTGTGTGTGTGTGTGTGTGTGTGTGTGTGTGTGTGTGTGTGTGTGTGTGTGTGTGTGTGTGTGTGTGTGTGTGTGTGTGTGTGTGTGTGTGTGTGTGTGTGTGTGTGTGTGTGTGTGTGTGTGTGTGTGTGTGTGTGTGTGTGTGTGTGTGTGTGTGTGTGTGTGTGTGTGTGTGTGTGTGTGTGTGTGTGTGTGTGTGTGTGTGTGTGTGTGTGTGTGTGTGTGTGTGTGTGTGTGTGTGTGTGTGTGTGTGTGTGTGTGTGTGTGTGTGTGTGTGTGTGTGTGTGTGTGTGTGTGTGTGTGTGTGTGTGTGTGTGTGTGTGTGTGTGTGTGTGTGTGTGTGTGTGTGTGTGTGTGTGTGTGTGTGTGTGTGTGTGTGTGTGTGTGTGTGTGTGTGTGTGTGTGTGTGTGTGTGTGTGTGTGTGTGTGTGTGTGTGTGTGTGTGTGTGTGTGTGTGTGTGTGTGTGTGTGTGTGTGTGTGTGTGTGTGTGTGTGTGTGTGTGTGTGTGTGTGTGTGTGTGTGTGTGTGTGTGTGTGTGTGTGTGTGTGTGTGTGTGTGTGTGTGTGTGTGTGTGTGTGTGTGTGTGTGTGTGTGTGTGTGTGTGTGTGTGTGTGTGTGTGTGTGTGTGTGTGTGTGTGTGTGTGTGTGTGTGTGTGTGTGTGTGTGTGTGTGTGTGTGTGTGTGTGTGTGTGTGTGTGTGTGTGTGTGTGTGTGTGTGTGTGTGTGTGTGTGTGTGTGTGTGTGTGTGTGTGTGTGTGTGTGTGTGTGTGTGTGTGTGTGTGTGTGTGTGTGTGTGTGTGTGTGTGTGTGTGTGTGTGTGTGTGTGTGTGTGTGTGTGTGTGTGTGTGTGTGTGTGTGTGTGTGTGTGTGTGTGTGTGTGTGTGTGTGTGTGTGTGTGTGTGTGTGTGTGTGTGTGTGTGTGTGTGTGTGTGTGTGTGTGTGTGTGTGTGTGTGTGTGTGTGTGTGTGTGTGTGTGTGTGTGTGTGTGTGTGTGTGTGTGTGTGTGTGTGTGTGTGTGTGTGTGTGTGTGTGTGTGTGTGTGTGTGTGTGTGTGTGTGTGTGTGTGTGTGTGTGTGTGTGTGTGTGTGTGTGTGTGTGTGTGTGTGTGTGTGTGTGTGTGTGTGTGTGTGTGTGTGTGTGTGTGTGTGTGTGTGTGTGTGTGTGTGTGTGTGTGTGTGTGTGTGTGTGTGTGTGTGTGTGTGTGTGTGTGTGTGTGTGCATGCTAAGAGCGCCTAAAATCTGCTCTCTTAGAAATTTTTTCAGTATATAATACGATATTATTAATAGTTATGATGCTGCACATTAGATCTTTAGAGTTATTCATCCCATGTAAGTGCAATTCTGTACCCTTTAACCTACATTTCCCTGTTACTCCTCTCCGCATCCTTTCCTGGTAACTATCATTCTACTCTGTTTCTTGTCTTCAACTTTTTTCCCTTTTTTAAAGATTTTACGTATAAATGAGATTATGCGGACTGTGTGTGTGTGTGTGTGCTGTGCACACGCGCACCTGGCTTATTTTACTTTATCTCTCGAACACAAAGTTGGTTTAATACGTGCAGGCCAATCAATGTGATACGCCATGTTAACAGAATGGAATATAAAAACCACATGATCATCTCAATAGATGAAGAAAAAGCATGTCACAAGTTAAGCATCGTTTCTTAACAAAAACTCTCAACAACAGTTAGAGCATGGTGCTGATAACACCAAGGTCAAGGGTTTAGATCCTCTTACCTCCCATTTACTTCTGATATTAGTTATTTGTGTCCTCTTTGTTTTTCTTGTTTAGCCTGGTTTGAGGCTTATCAACTTTATTGACCTTTTCAAAGAACTACCTTTTGGTTTTGCTGTTTTTATCTATTGATTTACTATTTTAAATTGCATTGATTTCTGATCTAATTATTCTATTATTTCTTTCTTTGCTCACTTTAGATTAATTTGCTTTACTTTTTTCAGATTCCTAAGGTGGAAACTTACATGATTGGTTTTAGATAGTTTTTTATTTTCTAATAATGTATGCATTCAATGCTATAAATTCCCCTCTAACACTGCTTTCTCTACATCCCCCAAATTTTAACAAGTTGTGTTTTGATTTTCCTTTAGTTCAAAAAAAATTTTTTTTTCTTGTTCATGACCAGTAAGGGGATTGCAACCCTTGGCTTGGTGTCATCTGCACCGCGCTCAGCCAGTGACTGCACCAGCCATCCCTATATAGGATCCGAACCCATGGCGGGAGCGCCACTGCACTCCCGGCACCGCACTCTCCCGAGTGAGCCATGGGGTCGGCCCCCAAAAAATTATTTTTAATTTCTCTTGAGATTTCTTCTTTGACCCATGTATTATCTAGAAGTATAGTGTCTATTCTCTGAGTCCTAGGGATTTTCCAGCTATCTTTCTTGTTGATTTCTAGTTTAATTTCACTGTGGTCCAAAAGCAAACATTGTATGATTTCTTGTCTTCTAAATTTGCTAAGGTATGCTTTATGGCCCAGAATATGATCTATCTCTGTGAGTATTCCATGTCAGCTTGAGAAGAATATGTATTCTGCTGTTGGACAAAGTAGTCTATAGATGTCCATTATATCCAGTTGATTGGTGATGCTGTTGAGTTCAACTATATCCTTACTGATTTTCTGCCTGCTGGATCTGTTCATTTCTGATGGAGGATTGTTGAAATTTCCAAATATAATAGTATATTCTTCTATTATTTCTCCTTGAAGTTCTGTCAGTTTTTGCCTTGCATATCTTGATGCTTTGTTGTTAGTCACATACATGTTAAAGATTGTCATGCCTTTTTAGAGAATTGACCCCTTTATTGTTATGTAATACCCCATTTTACCCCTGATAACTCTGCTCACTCTGAAGTCTGCTTTGTCTAGAATTAATATAGCTACTCCCACTTTCTTTGGATTAATGTTAGCATGACATATCTTTATCCATGCTTTTACTTTTAATCTATATGTGTTCTTTATATCAACAGTGCACTTTCTGTTGACAAGATATAATTGAATCTTGTTTTTTTGATCCACTCTGACAATATCTGTCTTTTAATTGGTGTGATTAGTCCATGTACTGTCAAAGTAATTATTATTATAGTTAGATTAATATCTACTATTTTTACTCCTGATATGTAGATTATCAGCTACATATTTGTTATTTTTCATTTGTTGCCCTTGTTGTTTGTTCCTATTTTTGTCTTCTACTCTTTTTCTGCTTTTTGCAGTTTTAATTGAGCATTTTACCGTGTTTCATTTTCTCTCCCTTTTTAGCATATTATTTGTACCTCTTTTTTTACTTTGTGTGTGTTTGTGTGGTTGCCCTGGAGTTTGCAATATGCATTTGTAACTAATCCAAGCCCACTTTTAAATAAAATATACTCTTTCATGGGCAGTGTGGTGCCTTATAGTAACAAAATAATTCTAGTCTCTCCCTTTCATCCCTAGTATTATTGCTACCATTTATTTCAATTAGACATAGCACACATAAGTATATATACATAATAAAAAATGCATTGTTCCTATTATTACTTTGAACAAATTGTTATCTGCTAGATCATTTAAAAATAAGAAAAATAAAAGTTTTTATTTTACCTTCATTTATTCCTTTTCTAATGCTCTTCCTTTCTTTTTTATACCTGAGTTTCTAATCTATATCATTTTCCTTCTCTCTAAAGAACGTATTTTAACATTTCTTGCAAGGCAGGTCTACCAGCAACACATTCTCTCAATTTTTGTTTATTTGAGAAGGTATTTATCTCTCCTTCATTTCTGAGGGATAATTTCACAGAGTACAAAATTTTAGCTTAGTGTTTTTTTCTCTCAACACTTTAAATATTTCACTCCACTCTCTTGTTGCCTGCATAGTTTCTGAGAAGAAATTAGATGTACTTCTTATCTTTGCTCCTCTATAGATAAGATTTTTTTTTTCCTTCTGGCTTTTTTCAGGATTTTTTTCTTTATCTTAGATTTTTTGTACTTTGAAAATGATATGTGTAGGTGTAGTTTTTCTGGCATTTATTTGGCTTGGTCTTCTCTGTGCTTCCTGGATCTGTGGTTTGGTGTCTGACATTAATTTGAAGAAATTCTCAGTCATTATTGTTTAAAATAATTCATCTCTTTCTGCTATTCTTATTTCAAGCATGTTACACCTTCTGTAGTTGCCGCACAATTTTTGAATATTTTGTTCTGTTGTGGGTTTTTTTTCCCCATTTTTATTCCTTTGCTTTTCAATTTTGGAGGTTTCTTTTGAGATATCCTCAAGGTCATAAATTCTTTACACAGCTACAGACAATCTACAATAAGCCCATCAAAGACATTCTTCATTTCTTTTACAGTGTTCTTGATTGCTGACATTTCTTTTAGGTTCTTTCTTAAAATTTCCATTTCTCTGTTTACATTGTCCACCCATTCTTGCAGGCTGTCTACTTCATCCATTATAGCCCTTAGCATATTAATAATAGTTATTTTAAATTCCCAGTCTGATCATTTCAACATACCTGCCATAGCTGAGTCTGGTTTTGAGGCTTGCTCTGTCTCTTCAAACTGTGTTTTTTGCCTTTCAGTATGTCTTAATTTTTTTTTTCTTCATAGCTGGACATAATGTACTGCCTAAAAGGAACTGCCATCAACAGGTCTTTACTAATGTGGTCATAAGATATAGGGGGAGGAGGAGTGTCTGTAGTCATATTAGGTCTCAGTCTTTTCATGAACCTGTCCCTCTAGATTGGGACCTTCACAAATGCTTCTCAGTCTTCTCACCCCCTTAGGTGGGACAGGATAGCTAAAGGGGGTTGGGGTCAGCATTTCCCTTCCCCCATGTGGAAAGCAAGAGTCAGAGAGCATTGGGTATTTTTCTTCTCAAGGTCATTTAGGCTCCAGTAAAATTCCAACAGGTTTGACTCTGGTAAAATAGTTTCTCCTGAGGGGAGGCTTTGCTAGGAAGAAAATAATATTCTGGCATAGTTCAAAATGCTTCCTTTTCCCCTGTCCCTGCTGAAAGCAAGAGGAGATTTTTCTTTAATATTCACTGTGATAACCTGGTGAGCTCCTGGAGTACTCCTATGTACGGGTACTCCTATGACTGGGTCTCCCTGTAGTTTTCAAATCTTCAGACTTATTGCCACTGAGCTTCCAGCAATTCATCAATTACAGTTCATGTTTTCCGACCCTTCCCACAGAGGTTGCTGCTCATAAATTTTTACCCTGCCGAGTCGCAATTCTCTGTTTGCTTATCTGTCTCTCCAAGTTTGAGACAACAGAGCAGTGACCTCACTTCTCACAGATCTAAGAAAAGTTGATTCTTTCTGTTAGTTTAGCTTTTCACTTGTTAGAAGGGAGTGGTGACTTTGAAGCTTCTTACATACTGATCTGTAAACTGGAATGACTCTCCCAAGATTTTAATTAAAATACAAAAAAATAAATAAATAAAAACCTAAAAACTAAAACTTACTATTGTGAGCAGTACTGTACTAAATATTTAATTGCATTTTTTTCCTTACATCAATCATATGAGTGAGAAATTATTTTATAAATTTGATTTTTAGGATGAGAAAACTAAGACTTAGAGAAGGAAAGTAATTTTCTCAAGGTCCTGTAACTGTGAAATGGCAGAGGTGTTAGTCATATGAACTCACAGCTCAAGCCTTTTGCCATTACCCCAACTTCTTCGCACTCTCATTTACACTCTTTATCAGAACTAAATGCACAGTTGGACAGGTTGTACACTGCACACCTCTAGGAAACACTATTTACTTTGTGAATGATACTACCTGAAATTACTACCTGAATTACAGCCTGCACCTTATTTGGTATCTGCATGATCCCTCTGGATGTTTCTCTCCATTACTCTTACAAGTTCAGCCCATGACTTTTATAGAGTTTTCTCCAACTACTCCAGGGCATACTATTTTCTTCCTTCAAGACATCAACTGCCATATATACAATAATATTCAGTCTGGTTGGGAAAAAAAATCTAACGAATGTGAATTTTGAGCTCTTGGTCAGCAGAAATTCTCTAATGCTTCTTTAGTAGCATCCCAAAATGGATACTGGGCACAAAACAGGTACTTAATAAATTCAAGTTAATTGATTGTATGATTTTCTATGAAAACTGCTGTAAATTATATAAACGTATCTTTGGGACAACATTAGAGAATATTTTGTAAAAGCTGTTAAGCATATAGCAGACTATAAATTGGAATACAGTGTAGTAGATGGCTGCTCTGAAAATGAGCAGGGGCAGCTACCTAGTATCTGTGATGATGAAAATGTAACTAAAGTTCATTTGATCAAGGTCTACAGAGAAGCAGAAATAAAATGATTTGCACTCATATGAATATTCAATTTTGCAATCTCCTGGCCCAACCATGATGCAAATTACTGACAGTTTTAGAAATGATTTAAGAGTATGATTATCAAAAATTCCTAAAATAAATCAAATACAGGGATAAGAATAAAAATAAGATTGTAAATTTTGTGGGTTGTTTTCATATAGTTGCTTTCTATTTTCAAATCTCTGCCCAATTCTGTACACCTATAAAAGTGATTCCCCATGTACGGGTGGCAAAACTAAGATTCAGAGAGGCGTGGTTTGTTCAAGATGAGTGTTGAAACGGGAAAATCCTGTAACTCAGTCTTTTGTTAATCTTAAGCAGATTTTTTTGTAAAGAAAGAAGAAAAAAATGAGAAAGTCTGGGATCTTCAGTTTTCTGTTAGCTCAGTAGCCTATGCTGAGCCAGGTTTAGGAGGAACAGAATATACTGAGTAGAAAATAACTACTGTAGAGAAGTGAAAAATAGATCTTTTGTTGCATGTAGCATGATACACATATGCACACATAAACACAAGCACTCACTTACACACAAACTCATTAAAACAAGAGAGGAGTAGTTAAAATTTATCAGCCAATAAATACAGCCTTCCAACTAGCTACCAACTTCCTTTAAGAAAATAAATGGCTGTAAAGCTGTGTATTTATCTCCAGGACATGAGCAGTACATTCCAGACATTATATACCACACTAGACGCCAAGAAGAGGAGGGAGGGGGGAAGACAGACGACCGGGCAGGGGCTCAGCAGAATGTTTCCCTGTGGCACCCTAATGTCTTGGAAGAGCTATGCAGTAGGTTTGTTCTCACTAGAAGCAGGTGAGTGTGCAAGGCCTTGTCTGCATCTCAGCTTCCATAACTTTCTCGCTGCTCAGAGCATCAAAGCTGTTAATGGAGGAAAGAAACATTTCTTTGAATTAGCATGAAACATTTTGTTGGAGACAGCATAACTGCCAGTAATTTTCAGATCAATTTACATGATATTCCACATATTTTATGCAGCTCCTCATTGCTCCTGCACTTGACTGCACTAATAACATGGGCCCTTACGATTAAAACTTTCATCTTCTCTGTACTCATGTTTCCAATTGTTGTACACCAAGATGTCTCCTGTGGAGTCAAATGCTTAACCTTTCTTTTGTCACCGTGAGGGTCTCCCAATGGAGAGTCTTCACTGCAGAGCAAGTGTAAGAAATGAATGGAAGTGAACCCAGTCTTTTCTTGCCACCCTATTTTTACCTCCAGGTTCTTCATCTGATCAACATTTCTTCCATAACCCTTTGCACCAGCCCTTTGATGTGGGTGGGAGATGGAATGGCTTAAACCTGTTGAATTCTAAATAAGGAATCCTTTTTCAGGCTTTCTTTTTGCAACAGCAATGGAAACCCAGTAGTCAAGGAATCAGTGGCAAACATCTACTTTACTGCTTATAATCGCTTTTTGGTTCATTAATTCATTTATTCACTTAATAGACAAAGATTATTTTATTGGGTCTTATGCTAGCTCCTGAGCATGAGGAGATTAAAGACAGTAGGCTCTCCTTGATGAGGAGATCACATAAAAAAGACATGACCACGGTTGAGACAAGGAGTATTCAAGAAGAAGTACGCTGTGGCCATGGGACGAAGGCGGTCATCACGGATGGAGTCCGCCTACTCTCTTCCAGTCGTCCTTCCTGTCTTATTTATTCCTCACCAAAAGAGAAGTTAGATATTAACTCCATGTTATACATGGAAATGAAAATAAAATTTTTAACACTGTGCTTCTAATAAATGCCAGCAGTGGGATCCAACAATGAAAATGTACTACTCCAACATCATTGCCCTTTCCATTGCATTATGCTTTCCCCTAATAACATGGCACATGATTACTTTCTCCATCATTTCTTGTCTGACACATACCGCTGTATTCTTTCCGCTTATTTGTCAAAGCATTTCTAGTGAAGTTGATTTTGGTCAGGGCTAGGGAGACAGTCAAAGAGAGGAGACGTACAGGAGAGTAAAGCTTGAGGAATGAGGTATAAAACTAACCCAGAGCATCCAGTGTTTATTTCCCTTGCATTCAAGATCATTTGTCTCCCAGTGAAAAAAAACCTCGTTCATTTCTTCTTCAGCACTGTACTTGTCCACCTCATACTTATACTTTCATGGGAGCATTTATCAGCTATTATCAGAAACTTCTCCAAAGCTCAGTGGCTTAAAAAAATGAGCAGTTACTTAGCTCGCACCTCCATGGTCAGTGATTCAGACTGGGCTCGGCTGGCTCCCTCTCGTGTGTGGAAGTTTGACAAGGCTTAGCTGGCTTAGGATGACCTCCTCTAGGATGTCCGGGATGACTGGGCTGTCCTCCTTGTGAAGCATCATCCGTCGAGCTGACCTGATGTGTTCTCCTGGTTGAGGCAGGGGAGCAAGAGCAGACGTGGAGCTGTGCATGCACTTTTCCAAGCCCCTGCTTGCTTGCACCTGCTCAGATCCTACCAGTCGAAGCAGGCCACGTGGACACACTCACAGCCAAGAGCGGGGAAAAAGCTCTACCTCTTGACAGAAGGAGCTACAAAGTCAGGTTGCAAAGGACATGAACACAGAAAGGAGAGAAGAAAAGAATTGGGACCACTACAATAATCTATCTATCACCAAATAAACTTCTGACCAGAAGGGTACACATATCCTAGGTTTTCTGTACCAGTTTAACTGAACATTCTTTTTCTGTGTTTAAACAGAGCAGATGGAAAATAAACAAAAAAATACTGTGGACTCTGTCATTTAACTGAAATGTTGAAATTCTCTACCAAAGTTTTGATTTATTATCATGAAATTATCATTCTCTGTCTTACTCAAGAAGTTGAACCGAAAGTTTAGTAAGCAAACTTTTGAGATTTTTTAATTATGAAGTTTCTTATAGCATAACATAATGTAAATAAAAAATGACAATAATATAAATATGAGTATATTTATATTAATATAATAATATAAATTAATATGAATATTATTTATTGAAGTCAAATAATATGACAAATAATATTTACTACAGTTTAATAAATTATTACTATATGCCAACCTTTACATTAAGTTACATTTTCTCATTTAGTGAGGTATGCATTACTATCATAATTTTATAGATAAGAAAACTGAGACTCAAAGCTAAATTTGAACTCAAATTTGCCTAATTTCAAAGTAACTTCTTTTTAATACACACACACACACACACACACACACACACACACACACACACACACACACACACACTCTTGCCCCACCAAATTTCCTCACATTAAGGTTTGGGCAATGTCATCCTTTTTTTCTTTATTTTGCCTTTTCTTTTTTTAATCTACCTCATATGATGACTTTCACACTGATATTAGACAAGTACTGCTTCTGATGATCACTCTCCTGCATTCAATCCAGGAATGGTTCACTATCTCCCATGCCTTGTCCAAACCTAAGACCCTTTGATCCCTCACAAAACAAGATATCTCATCTACCAACCTTTCATGCTCCAAACTGAACAATATGTATTAGAATTTTATTTTACTCCACCCTACCCATCATTCCATCAGAGGTTTTCTTGAATTTCCCTTTGCCCATATTCTTTCTTCCATCAGGAATGCTGTCCTCTAGCAAAGTTCTATCCATCTTTCACGGCAATGCCACATGACACATTTCACCAGGAATATTCTAATCCATCTTTAATGTCATATACTAGATTATAGAAAATCAGTTTGAACCTTGGCTAGAAACACTCACTGAGTATCGCTAAATAGCCCAGGTCAACAACATTTCAGTCTTTGTATAGAATACTGCTGCTCCCCTACAAAGTGTTAAAAAGAAAAAAAAAAAAAAAAAAAAAAAAGGACAAGAAAAGGACATAAGAAAAGTCCCAATGAATTATCCCTGCATAAGTAGTTGGATCTGACAAGACAGAGTTTTATTTTTTTCTTTGAAGTACCTCTTTACTCCAACACATAGGGCCCAGCAGTCTGTCACCCTTTTCCAAAATGAGTTGACAGGAAAGAGGAGAGTCAAAGGATGTCACTAATGGGATACCAAATTAGCAGCTGGGGAGAACAAACGTGTCCTGCTCATTATGAATTGTTAATGGCCTGTTTACTGCTGAAGCTGTCACAGAAAACAAGAGAGTCTGGTAAGTCAATAATTTATTGCATACTGTGGAATTAATTAGAAAGACAATTAAATAATTGTGGGAAAGCAAAAAATATGTTTAAACGTTTTGTTTTTAAAACTCAGTGGTAGTTTACATGGTGTTTGGACACTTCTTGAGGAAAAAAGAAGAGGCAAAATGTAATATACTTTCTAGATGTTTCTTTATTATCAGATGTGAAAAACTCCAGGTTCTATCAACTCTTCCAAAGCACTCTAAGTAAGCTACATTGATCCCTAAGAATATTTGAATAATTTTACATTTTATGTAAGATCTGGTGGGCAAATACTTATATACTGTGGCCTAGATTTATTTTTGCTCTATTTTGAGGTTAAATAATGAATAAGTGATCTTTCACGTTTGCATCTGCTACACGAATATGAACAGTGGATCCAAATGAGAGGTGATACTATTATAAGTATATTTTAGAGCAACTATCTTTATAGACTTCAAGTCACTTCGTAGGCTATTTTTTAAGGAAAAATAAGATTTTAATAGAAATAAAAATCCATAAAATAGTATTTTCCATGCTGAAATTATATCTGTCATATCTGTTCCAATAATACTATTTCCACACCTTAGTATTCACCTACGTTAATAAAGAAAATGTTTGATGATCTGGCTACAGAAAACAATTCTTTATAACAAGCAGTGCTACATAGAACTGACTTGACTATGCATGTACCGAAGACAATATAATTTTAGCAGGCAAAGCTGAAGCTTCTTTCTCTCACAGGTATCTACCAGAAAACTTGCCCCTCTGTCCTTTATATCCCAAACTAGGGGGGAAAAATCATCATTCTAAAAACATCCATCAAATTTTTTTTTTTTTTTAAGTCTGGTATTTGCTAGGGGAAATTAAAAAATGGGTTATATAATGGACAATTTTTTTTCTCTTGTAAAATCACTACAGAGAAATCTATAGACACAAGAAACAAAATTTTGAAAAATTACATGATTTTTCAAGAATAATTAAAAACTTACTACTTACAAGACTTCACCCTGGCTTTTCACTATTCTGTTCCCAACTGCTCTTATGGAGTAGAATCCAGAAAAAGAAGTCAATCCTAAAATATGCTTTTTGCTGAGATAGTATTTCAACACGTTTATAGATTAAAAAATACAAAATCATTACCATCCCCTCTTTCTCCTCATCATCTTGGCAGGAAAATCTTGGACTTTCCTTCTGCTGCCTGTCTGCAGCTCTGGATTCCCTCACCAGTCAGCAGCCAAGCCCAAGATGTGAACAGGGCTCCAGTCCATGGTATAGGAACTCACAAGAGGAACTCAGGATTTGAGGACTAGAAAAATACTGAGGCAACAGTCAAGTCACCAGAAGAGAAACTCAAGTATTCAAGCCATTTCTGAAGCACATGGTAGGTGTTGAAGCTGGCAGGGAGGAAAACTGGAGCTCAAGAAGAAGGAAGGAGCCGTGATTTCTGAATAACCTCAGGGTCACAGTCCCTGATGAGCAGCATGGTCTTGGCAACTGGGAGGTTGAGAAATAAGCCTACTGCTGGTGGTGGGAATCCAGAAACCCCAGCTGCAAGAAAGAGGAAGAGCGCAGAGGCTAGAAACCCACAACTTAGGGAAGGCTCCCTGGCACGTCCTGAAATCTTAGCATAGTCATCTGGACCAGTTCTTCTTCAACACTTCAAACTATGCATATCATTTTTTAGGAATGTATCTACAGATGCACATTTCCATCTTTTGGCTGACAATATTATATGCTCATAAATTATTGCTGGATTGTTTCTATTACTATCTACACTAACTGAGGAAACCAATATTTGCTGAAAAGAACTCAATGATGAGAGAGAGAAAGAGACAATCAGGTGCTGTTTTCTGAGCTTTGTTCTTTAGATGTCAGGCTTCTGTGAGAGAATTGGATGGGAAGTTTCCGTGAGGCTGGCTTGCTGGTGAATGCTGTCTCTAAGCACTGGAAACATCACAGCACTCGAGAGGGATCAAATCGATTGGAAGCCACCCAACAGAACTACATGATTTAGAATTTCACGCACCTAAAGTTACTGTACTGGACAATCTCTCAGATTCCCTTTCAAGCTCTGCTTTTGCAGTTAGTGAGTTCTCTAGCCTGTAATCCAGCATGTCCTTAGACCTACACCATCTTTGTAGAGACTGTTTCAGTTCAAGCAGAGCTTGTAGCTGAGTTCTCCAAGTCAGGAGCTCTAGAAAATTTGCCAGCAGATGGATGCTGGTCCATAACTTAAGTTTGCATCAGTCTTTTCTAGAGAAAGCTAGTCGTTATTTTAGATTAGTTCAGTCTTTCTCATTTTTGTATTAAAAACTCCTTTCTTTATTAAGAAAATATTTTGATAAAATACATTTGAATTTTTAATATTTTTAAAAGATCCATATTTAACAACTTAGAAATATCCAACATTTAGAAATTTAGAAAATGGCAACACTAGTTCTAGCTTTTCATTTTTCATTTTTGTTTGTTTGTTTGTTTGTTTTTTTATGTATTATTTGATCTGTGAAGTTTCAAAGACTACAAACCACTTTCCAGGAAGATTACTGGGTTACTTAGACTCATGAAGGGAGCAGAAATTTTCACTTGTGTATTCATTCAATAAATATGTGCCAGGCACTGTTTTAGGCATTTAAGATACATCAGTTACCAAGATATCAAATTATAGTCCCTGCTTATACAGTCATGGAACTTATCTTCTCATTAGGAAGAGACAGATAATAAGCAATATAATAAATAAGTAATTAGACTGTATACTACAGGTATATATATCTTGAATAAGTGGCAATGTTACCTGAATTCAATTGGTTTTGAAACTAGCAACTTCCTATGTCAGACCCTGCATCCTAATCTCAATTTAGTGAAGATTAAGGCAGAGTTCAACTTTTTAAGATATTCACTTTACAATACAGAAGGTAAAATAACAAACTACTTTCCTTTCCAGATTATGAGTCCTTGAATTATAAGAACTAATAACCTGATTTTTAAAAAACAAACTGTCAGTTCCATAGAAGAGGTACATTCTAGTTGTTAAAACTGTTGGAACACACTTGCTTTGTGGTCTCTGCACTTCTGACATCCATATTCCCTTTTTTCTCTTTCCCATGATAAGGTTAGCCTGGAGCTTGGAGCTTTGTCCTCGAATCCCATGATTCAGGTAGCTGCCGGCTTACCACAAATGGCTGGCACGGCGTGAGAATCAGGTCCACGGGATGGACAAGCCACAGCATGTGCAGGCACCAGAGCTTAGCTCAGTCCAAGAGAGTGAGCATTTCAAAGCTTCACTTGGTTTTGGGGACAACAGACATGCAGATTAAGAAAGGGGTTCAAAGATTAAGTGAAGAACATTAAGAAAATAAATGAGCTTTCCTTGGATCACGTTCTGGTACTGAGTCAAGTTTTAGTAGATACATAAATGGTTATGTTTCCCCCCCAAATTGCTGCACAGGTGGGAGATCACAGAGAGATGATGCAAATGAGCTGGCAGTTTAGAACAAATTAAAAAACAGCGTCAGATATTAACATGCAAAATGCCAGTACTGCATATGTACGACAACGAGTAGAATATTGAAAAGGATTTTTATTTTTATTTGACTGCCAGCTTATGTCAGTGGGCATTTCACAAGCTGGGAGAGGGGAGTAGAAAATGGGGAGATGCTGTTCCAATTGTTGAGCCCATAAGACCCATCAGGTTCCTGCTTTCAGTGAAAGCAGATTACAGGTTAGAAAGAGAAGTGGAAGGGAAACCTTAACAAATGGGACTGGGAGAGAGCCAGATTTTGCATGCGAGGGGTGCTTTGGGGAATAAAGCCTTCTGGCAGTTTGGTCTTGTTTATCTCAAAATGTTTGCAGGGAAAACAGAGTGTATTTGCATTTTGTAAGCGAATGATGATAATAATAGGTTTCTGAGAGATATAAATCAGAGAAGATTCAATAATAACAGAAAATTTTGAATATGCATGTTTCAACCCTCCCCCACCCTCAGTAGCAGAGACTCCAGATGACAGGCTGAGTGGGTGGGGAGTTAACATGTGTATTTCCAAATTCCGTGTGGGGAAGACCAGAGCCTCTCGACACAACCCTGTGCTAGGCTGGGTTTCTGGTTGGGAAACACTGAAGGGCTTCCTGCTGCTGTGTGTGAATTGCCCTCTTCCTGAGCTCTCCTTACCTCCCATCACTCTGCCTCCCTGACTACAGCTTGGACACACGAGGCTGTGACACCTACTTCCTCCCAGCACCCGCCCTTTACTCAAAGAACAAGGTTTACTGGTAATACATTTCAGCTGGCTCTCACACGTGATGTGGATATAATAATTATTCGATACTGATTTGAGTAAGTAAACCTCCCATTATACCCGTCGATCTGTTGAGCCAATTTGATTGGAAAAAATATGTAGGCACTTCTAGAAAATTCTTGGACATAAAACGAGATTTTTCTGACTTAAAAGGAAAAAGCGCATAAAAGCTGATGCAGTTTACTGATTGCCTAATCACACAAATATTTATTAAATGTGCAGGCACTACCCAGGTGAAAAATCTCTTTTCCTCCTGAGTTGTAATTATTCACAGCTGCTTGAAAATAGTTTATCTCCCAAAACAAATCACCCAAAATTATGTATTGCTCCTGTATCTTCTGCAGTTTTATTCACAGATAATCTCCAATCCACACGCAGTTGTGGTCACCATACATAAAGATTTGATCACATCTCCATCTTACACAGATCTCAGACCGGCCTCTGGCATCACTAGGTTTCCCTCAGCAGAAATGGATGGATCTCACAGGTGTGTTTCTTCTTAACTGTTTCTCCTTAAAATTTTTTTAAAAGGTTTTTTGTGTCTTTTTTTAGAGTAATATATGAATACCTATTGAAAAGTAAAATAATAATAAAGGTTGACTTATCAGCAGAAATGGATGGATCTCACAGGTGTGTTTCTTCTTAACTGTTTCTCCTTAAAATTTTTTAAAAGGTTTTTTGTGTCTTTTTTTAGAGTAATATATGAATACCTATTGAAAAGTAAAATAATAATAAAGGTTGACTTATAATGACAACAAACAATCCATTGCCCTTCCCCTTTCTGAGCACTTTATCTGCTTCTGCTTTTTTCTTTTTTTCCTGATGCTTACCTATGTGTCTCAAAGTATGTCCAGATTGCTCTTCTCATTTATTTCTTCATTCATTCATTCTAAAATAAGTACTTACTGTGTTCCAGCACTTTTCTAGAAACATCAATTAAGACGTGTTTTAAAAAATTGTATGTATTTGACCTATTCTTGCGAGTGTGTTGCAATCTCTTATATGTTAATAAGCCTCTGCTCATTTTATTTTTGTCAGTGTAGATTTACTCCTTTTTAGGACCAATATAATTTCAAGGGACTCCAAGAAAAGAAAGGGGAGATAAACATTGTGGCCAGTGTACTGCCTCTAAGAGAAACTCTTTGGATGCATAAGAACATGGAAAAAGTCAAGCTCACTTTGACACAGAAACCAAGGTAAAGGTTCCTCAGCCACACCAGAGGAAACATGGGCTGGGAAAAAGCATTAAACTGCGATTTGGGAGGCTCAGGCCACATCCATAGTCGTGTCGATAACACGATATTCACAGTGCTTGGCAAATAGAATGAGCTAAATGTTAACTGCATTAAATATAATAATAAACAATGGTGCTGGCTCAAGTATTTCCCAAGCACTGTGAATGCTGTACCCATTTTCTCATTTAAAATAGAAACTAACATTATCCCATATTTCCGAGGAGAGAACTAAGTCCCAGAGAGGTAACATAACTTTTTCAAGGTTTCACAACAGAACTGGGATTTAATTCCAAGCCTGTTTCTAAAGCCCATGTCTACCTCATTCTCCCTTTCAGTTAATTAAACTCAGTAAACACTGGTTGATGTTCCACTGTTTGCCAGCCTCTGAGCCCTGCTACCGTGTTCTAGAGACAAGAAGATAAATAAGGCATGGCATGTCAGACACTTAGGGAGACCCTGTTTCCCTCCTCGTGGCCTCACCTCTGATTCCAGCGGTGTCTGGGTGGAGAGTTCCAGGTGGGCTCTAATTCCTGATTCGCTCCATGCCGACAGCTTCTCCCCTCAAGCAGGAGCCACACCTTCTCTGACACTGGTATCGTCAGGAGCTGGTGCTCACACAGGAAGCTCATGGGAGTTACAATCCAGGAGGACAACCCTCAGTAGCAGGAGGGCAGAAGCTGGGAGATAAACAGCAGACAAGACCAGGAGTCATTTTGTAGGCTTCTTAGGAAGTCTCAGCAGAATCAGCCCCCATTGGCCAGAGCAGCAACCTCTCAACGCCCAGTCTTGACTCTCCTCAGCCCCTTATTCCTGCTGCCTGGGATTAGCGATCAAACAAGCCACCTGTACCCAAGCCTTTGTCTTGAGGACTGCTTTCAAGAGAACCCAAGCCAAGACATATGGTAAGGAGTAACCCAACATATTGTGGTAAGTTCTAAGGTAGGGGTGATGTGGAAACAGAGAGAGAAAAGTGCTTAGCCAAGTGGAGATAGAGGAGACTTCTGGGACAGTTGATGCCTGAGGGATAAATATAAGGGCAATTCAAAAAGTTTATGGAAAGACTCTCACTATCTTTCAGTTCTATATTTCTACAGACTTTTTGAAGTACCCTCATATAGCTACGTAGTTATCCTTCAAGGAGAACTGAATGAACAAAACAGAACAGAGTGTGAGACATGGCATTCACTCCTTCACTTCTTCTTTCAATAGTTATTTACTGGATTACACACTTGCTAGGGACACAGTATTAAAACAGAAAAGGGCCCTGGCCTCATGGGGCTCATAGGAAAAGACAGATGAGCAAAAATCTTCATAATGTGTGCTGTGGACAAGTGCTACAAAGAAAACGAAAGCAGATAAAGGGGACAGAGGAAGGATGCTGGTGCTGTTGAGAGGCCAGAGAGAGATCTCAGAGGAAGGGATATTTGATCTACAAACTGGGCAACGCGGGGGCACCAGCAGGGATCTGGGGGACAGTGTTACAGGCAGGCGTGAGCATGCAGAATGTATTCAGGACATAGGGGACAGTGAGTTTGAGGCAGGTGGCGAGGGGGGATAGGACGACAGCAGGCCAAGGCTCCACAGGGCCCTGTCTGGTAGGCCAGCTACAGACTCGATTCGTGCTAAGGGCTCAAACCTAACATTTTGTCACTTTTCTGAAATTTAGTTTCCTCATAAAATGAGAAAGTCACAAATTCACAAGGTCCTTTAAAATTCGAACATCCCTTACGTCCTACTTTCAGACCCCACAGCCCTGTTTTACAATCCTTCTTTGGAAGCTTGGATTGCTTGTGGGGAGGAAGGCCTTTCAGCCAAGCAAAGTATGAAAACGCTGTGTATTCCTTCCTACTAGAGCACCCTATTTCTCCAGTATAAGCCGCGTTAAAGTGTAACTTACTTTGGCATGGCCTGAGGCCTAGAAGGGACTGGACAACAATCCCAACACGTGGTGCTCCTTAGACGCTCGTCCACGATGGCTCAAAGTGGAGGCTCAGACTCTCACTCCTCCTTTTATGTGTCTGGTTACAAGGTGAGTGAGCACAGAGAGAAAGCAGTTGCTGGGCTCACCCCAAGCCCCTGGGATTGAAGGAGCAACTTCCACCTGCCACTCAGAGCTCAGAACTCACCTCCGACAATTGGCTTGAACGAGGAGGGGGCAGAGACCACAGAGTCACTCAGCGGCCAACCTCTGTGCATAGCCATCTTCAGCGGTGCCCTGAGGCAGAGCCTCTCTGGGAAGTTCCTGATTGGCATTGTAATGCTGGCCGCCTCCACTAAATACTGACAGCAGAATAAGGGATGCCCTTTCTTCCAAGTTAGAAAGAGCAAATTGAATGAAAGGTTGGCTCGGCAAAATAGAAATGAAATAAACTTCTAACGACCTCCGGACTTGCCTCCTGGTTAACTCACTCCTCCGCTGTCACTTGAGGATATTACAACCTCTTGGATATCAGGTTCATTATCTGTTATACCGTAGATAATATTTACCTTAAATGACTATTCCAAGTATCAAAATAAATGCATGTAAAAATGGCTGGCCCTATAGGAATGGTAGATTCTGCTATTATTCTTGTCAATAATGAAAATTATTAGTATCTCAGATCCTTAAAAAAACCTCCTCTGTGAGTGCCGCCTGCCTAGCATGACACTGCACATGAGAATCTAGGGTCTCTACCATAGATGTATATTCTTTTTCCTTTGGCCTGAAGTTTTTAAGCTACTTACAACATGTGGAATTCAAAGCCGCAGGCACACGAGTGTCGGAACTGTCAGGAAGATTAACAACAGGTATTCGAAAAGAAAACAGTAGGCAGTTAAGGAGCTGTTCTTGGAGTATGATTTATGAAGGTTCTCATGATGAGACCATGGTTGTGGTGAGAAAACAGCACACATTTCATGAAACTCAACTACGTGGGTGTTTTAATAAACAAGTTGTGTTTGACCAGTAGATGCTATTCATAGACCTAAAGCATCTTTGAAAATAAACAGTCAAAGGGAAATACCAGAATAATATAGAGACAGCCCCCAAGGAACACTCTAACAGAATAAACTTTTTGCGCTTCTCATTTTATATGTCATCTGAACCTCAGGTGACCCTTCAATTATACTTTGAAAAGGTATCAATTTATCTTTAATCCATGCCTTCTAGAAAGTACCCAGTTATTTCATTGTGTCTGTAAAATAATTGATATATGAAAGATTAAAAAAAGTCTCATAAAACTGTATTTAAAATATGAAGACAGAAGAAAAAGAAAGTGTTTAAGGTTATAGTTCATCGCTATGATCATAAGTACTAGTCACTAAAAAGCCTTAGTCCTGTAGGATTCTCACTACAATATATTTCATACGACAATGAATTAGCGCCATTAAGAAGGTAATAAATACACACACATAATTTACACAGTACTTGCATCTGGTGTTAATTGTTTACAATTACTTCACGCTTTCATTTTCAAATCTATTTGATTTGAGCTCTGTTTTTCTTTTCTGAGAGCCTATTAGGTAATCAGCCAATTAGACCAATTTAGGTATGGGGTGTATACAAGGGATTTATCCGTTTCCTTTGCTCTCCACTGCAGGGCACAAAACACCCGCACGCTTTCATTTTCAAATCTATTTGATTTGAGCTCTGTTTTTCTTTTCTGAGAGCCTATTAAGTAATCAGCCAATTAGACCAATTTAGGTATGGGGTGTATACAAGGGATTTATCCGTTTCCTTTGCTCTCCACTGCAGGGCACAAAACACCCGTCAGCAACTACCTTGCCCCCGGCTGAGGGCTTCGGCCGTCCTCTGCTCCCGCCATGTAATTCACGGCTGCCTTCCACTCCAGAGAGGCAGGTACAGCCTAAACCAGGTGCATCGCCAGCATAACTTGATTGGGAAGATTATATCTAAACAAGGATCAGCTATTAAGTTTCATCAAGCCACATATTTACTCTGTTTTGTAGAAACAGCAGGTGAGTTAGACTGGTTGCTCACTAAAGAAAAACACATTAAGAAGGCTTAAACCTCAAGCAAGCTTGGATATAGAAGTGTCGTTGATGATAAAAATCTAACCCGTAGGACATTTCTACAGCTATAATCTAGATGATTGAAATGAACATTACTATTTTAGGTTTAACACAGAGGATTTTTGTGCCTCAAGGGGTACTTGTGAATCCCCGAGACAGTATCCAGCACTGCTGAAAAATGTCTCTACACATTACGTAGCTACATGGAATCTGATGAAAATATTTAGAACATACGTCTTCAGCAATGGGTTCTTGGCTGCTGCAGATATATCAAAATGACTATGCTTGGGCAAAATGGGAGAAAGGACGGGAAGTGACAGTTTTAAGAAGATTAAAAAACCAACCAACTTTTAGGAAGATTAAAAAAGAGAGAGCCAGGAGGATCATTTATAAAAAGGAGGATGTAAATTCTTTACAACCTGATTGGTTGTCCCTGGAATTTGATTGCTTTGATGAAACTCTTATTCCTGAAGGACTGAGAGACTTTTTAAGATGTGAATGAAGCAGCACTGAGGGTTGGCACATTGTTAGTCTCTGGCCTCAGGAGACTCTCTCTGAAGACCTAATTAGGTTACAAACATGTGAAAATGAGTTTAGCATCATTTGGCAGAGGGCTGTAGGGTGGCTGATTTCTGACTGTTCCATGGTTAACACTTTCCAGAGTGATCCCTTTGTGAACTGTGCATATCACTATTTTTCTGCCTTTCATATAAAAACTAAGTTATCATCAAAGACTCATTTTAATCAGGTGACCTTTTCTGCAGCAAAAACATTAAAGATGTCTTGAGGTTTCATTGACTTTCTTTATGATAGAGTTACTGAAAAAATTTGCACATTTTCTTAAGTATTTTTTTTAACATTTCTGCCAAGCAGAGTAGCAAGTCTGATTTTTTTAAAATCAATTGGTGCAAGGATTTAAAGAGCCAAAGTAAGCTCAAATGGTATTTTGAACCAAAAGCTTTGCTTGCTAGTAGCCTCTAATGGTACATTGATGATAACCCATTATTAGCTCAGTAAAGCCAGAGGTAACAGGTAGGACTAAAAAGAGAACAAACCTGGGAGTCACAGGGGAGGACGCCACTCAAATTTTCTGAGCATTTCCTAGACTATGCAATGGAAGTAATACTATGCCCCCTGTATTGTAGTCTCTCTGATTAAATGGGAGAACATAAGAGAAAGCATTTTGTCCAGTAGAAATTACTGCATGAGTGGAGGTTATATTTAGGTGTTTGGAGCCATACAAACTTCCCTGTGGCCAGTGCATATACTACCAGCAGTTAAATAATTCACTGAAGTATTGGCTAATGAGATCATAGATTTTAGTACAATTGTGTCAATCACAGAAAGACAGCATTTCATATTTGCCAGCCAGGTTAAAATGCATGCCATTACCCACCTAAATATATGTCATTAACCACCAGGAAATGAGAGTAGCAGCCAGTGCTGGAAACTCCTCTACTAAAGGGTATGTGGTCTACCCATAACAGGTAAAGTATAGCAGTTTAATTGGTCAGATGATTCAGTATTACAAATAAAAGAAATGTTGTTACAGAATTGGTGTTTTGACCCTATGGATACACAGATAAGCTAGACTGTAAGTTTCATAAGGGCAGGGATCTTGTCTATTTTGTTCACTATCTACCCCAATAGCTTGGACAATTTCTTACACAGAGTATAGATTGAATACATATGTATTGATTGAAATAATAAAATAAAATTAAAAAAAAGACTGAAATCATCCCATAAGTCACTTTGAATGTCAATCTTCTAGATTTTTGAAAGCACAGAAGACTTCAGTAAGACAGTTCAGTGGCTCCAGATGGCAGGCAACGAGAGCTAAGTAACTCACATTGAGTTTATTCTGCTTTTGATCTGACTGGCTTTGGGACAGCATAAGAGAGTTCCTGCTCTGTGTAGGGTTCTAGCCAGTCCCCTCAGAGGTGGCTCTGTCATCCCCTGCCAGGACATATGTGTTTACATTCCTGCTCCAGCAATCTCTGGTCTATCCCATGGCAGCTTAGTTGAGCATGCACTCTACCTCTCCAGCCAAGCTCATTTCTGAACAAGAAGAGAATTGGTTTTAGAGGACTAAGTAAACTTTCTTTAAAAGGCTGTTGATAACTAGTATGCACTGAGGTTTTAAACCTATTCAGTGGATTGTGTCAATAAGAAAATCAAAACACTTATGAGGTACCTACTGTGTACAAGACAATTGGAACTTGTGTTTACAAATAGAAGATACAGTTCCTGCATTTGAAAAAGTTTAACACTTCATTGGATAGATGTAATCTACGCAGGTGAAATTTCCTGACCATAGGTGGTACAAAAAAGAGACAATAGAGATGATGTTGGACTGCACTTCGAGGTAGAAATGGGATTTCAGCTGTTCCTGAAGGATGTTTTTGATATGAAAGAGGAATGAAAAGTGCATTCTAGAAAAGGATAAGTACAAGGTACATTTGGTAAACTATAAGAATAATCATTGGAATAAGTATAAGAGTATAAGAAAGTACAGTAAAAGACAAGGCTAAAAAAGTATCATTTAAATTAATGTGCTTTGACTTGAAGCAGTACAACAGAAGGCATCCAGGGGCCAGGCAGAGAATAAGGCAAAAAATATGTTGTGGAAACTTGCAAGAAACTAGGACAGGGCATTTTCGAATTAATAGTGTTAAAATGTATTTTTTTAGCACTGAATTGACCAAAAATAATCTTTCTGCCAGCCACCATTTTGCAACCTGCAATAAAGAACAAGCAATATGAAAAATGAGTACAGGGCCAGCCCGGTGGCGCACTGCTACAGTGCGCTGCTTGGGAGCATGGTGGTGCTCCCGCCGAGGGTTCGGATCCCACATACAGACTGGCCGCTCACTGGCTGAGCGAGGTGCGGCCGCAACACCGAGGGTTGCGATCCCGTTGCCGGTCCCGGTCCGGTACGGGCGTGACACTGAGGGTTGCGATCCGTTGCCGGACACGAAAAAAGACAAAAAGGAAAAAAAAAAAAAAAAAGAAAAATTAGTACAATTTGAAATTAACAAAATATAATTGTTCAGTAAAATTAGAGCCGATGTGTACACATTTATACATATAAATGCAAGGCCTCTCTGATACCAGAAAGAGGAACTACAAATTACTTTTCCAAAACTAAAATTATTATTTGGGGAAGATGGTTCCAGTTCCCCCAAAATTGTAGCATGCTTAGAAGCCATGGTTCTCAAATTTTGTCATGCATAGGAATCACCTGGAGAGCCTGTGAAAACACAAATTCTTCAACTCTACTCACAGAGTTTCTGATTCAGCGGGTTTAGGATGGGGCTTAAGAATTTGGATTTGTAACTCGTCCCCAACTGATGCTGATGCTTCTGGTCTGGAGACTATACTTTGAGAACTGAGGCTCTAGACAAGCCTGTCATTTGGGTATCACTGCTACTATAATGTGCCTTGTAAGGGACATCAGCAACTAACATTTCTTAAACCTATGTGTTCTTTGGATGACATAGATATTCCTCTTTTTTCACTGAAACATAACTTTGGTTAAACCTATTTATATATGAGAATTGAAAATACATTTTAAGAAGAACATTGGACTCGGTAAGTGGAAGTAGAAAGGTCTCCTCTTCCAGGACATATTCTTAAGCCCCCAATTTTCACCACATATAAATCTTATGCCCGGCTTGTCTGCTTTTAAAATATATTAGTTAGGCTTAATTAGCAATGTCAAATGGCTACATTCTAGGTATCTGCCAGATAGTTTAGTCTTAACTTCATCCAACATCTATTTTTTAAAGGTTTAAAGAAATTGTATTTGTCAAGCATTGTCTGGGAGGGCTTGCAGTCCACACATCCCTCTCTGGGTAACTTGTACGTTGGTGACCATGGTAATGTTACTGTCAATTTCAGGATATATTGGAAGATATTTATTAGTAATAAGAGATAAAAGAGTGAAATTTGCAAATAATTTATTTAAAACAAATAATTAGAGCAGATGTGGGGTTATTCTTCCATATCATTCTGGCTAATTTGCATTCTGAAATGTTTTTTTCAAGTGGGAGAGAAAGCCTGGGGATTTCTGAAGCCTATCTTATATATATATATATTTATATATATTTATATCTTTAGCAGTGTGTCTTTCATGGAAGCATCTCCTGTCATGTGTCAAAAAAACCTGAAACTTGCTTAGATGCTCTTAAATATGTCCCTCATCAGAATCACGTGGAATGCTTGTTAAAATGCATATTCTATGGTTCCATTCTAAGCCCATTGAATAAGAAACTCCCAGGTAGGTGGGAACTTGGAGGCACATTAATGAGCTACTCAATGATTCTTATACCATTAACTTTTGAGAACTACTCTTCCTGGACCCCACTTGTAGGCCTCTACAGAGCTGCACAGGAAGGTGACATCCTTGTCCTGTGTGGCAAGTGTTTAAAAGAAATAGTTGGCTGGTCTACTTTGCATCTACTTTAAACATGCTAAGAGGGAATTATTTGTTAGATTATGGGTTATCTTACTTATGACTCTCAGAGAAAAAAAAATCTATTTTAGAATAATTATGATTCTCTTGGTTTGTTTTTGGTTAACAATATTAACCAGATAACAAGAAAGCTTGGGGCGAAACTTGCACCCCACCCTTAGTGAAGAAGACTCTGGTGGACATTTTTGTAAGACCTTCATTCTTACCTCTGCTTTATATCCCTGGACATGTTTTTTTGTTCATTTTCCTCTTTCATCTTCTACCTTTTATTCATTATACCTGTTTATTCTATGTATCTCTTATATGCAACCTTAGATTTTGGTAGAACAAAGTGGTGAATCAGCCTATGTGAAAGTGTGTATATTGGAATTTGACAATTGGTGTATTTCTCTTAAGAAAACAAAGGAGATTTGGGACTTCATCAGAAAACAAAAATGTCCTTTAGGAAGGTATGAAAACTCCTTGTCTAGCATTAATTCAATAACATTTAGTTCAGCATTTCTTATAATTTATTTTAAAAGAAAGTATTGAAATGTTATGGAATATTAGGAATAATCCTGGGATATTGTGACCAGACCTCCTGTCTGTCTGTGTGTGCGTGTACGTGTGCCTGAGAGATCTTTTTTGTTTTTTTTCTCCTAAATGTGTTTAGGTGCTATGGTCCTTTCCGCCTGTCTTTGTTTTGGACACTTTAAGAAACAAGAGTTACAACTATTAAGAATCCAGGAAATTAAAACAACCACCCCATCTGAACATGCACATATATTGCAAAGAAAACTTGGTTATTGTGCTTGACCTTCCAGCTGCCTTAAACTAAAGGAATTGATCTGAGAAATTGCAGTCCCAGATGTCAGGAAGGGTTGCAGCTGCAGAGAAGGAGGCTATAGCCTAAATTTGCCTTGACGCTTTGACCAAAGTTAAAACTCCAAGAGGGAAACTGTTTTTCCTGCCAAATGTTTAAATAAAAAAGTTGAAGTAGCTGGAAAAACTTAGGAGTAAAGCTTGTAGTGGGGGGAAAGTAGGACAACCACTATGCACACTTCTGAGCCAGAATTAGTTGACAGGAGGAAAAGTGATTTCTAAAAATCTACTGTCCAGTACTGTAATCCCACATGTGAGTAGTCTAGAGCAGCTTTGCTGGGCTCTTAGTTTGTGAGGCACTGCAGTGAACAGTGGGCTTTTATTTCAGACTCAAATGGTCTGATCCTTCACACCAAGGTAGTCTGTTATTAGAATTCATTGTGTCCCCAATTTAAGTCCTACTCAGAGGAACTTTCAGGTTTCTGTCACTTTCTTGTCTATAAAAGGAAGCCAAGTAGTCACTGGAATTTAGATATGACTTATGTACAACCGATAGATAGCTAAATAGTAAAAAAATAGAATGAGGTCTTTAAAAATATGAAGGCAGGAGTTATGGTAATCAAAAGATTACCGACAATTAGGCTCAAAAGAAGAGCGTTGCAACATTTGATGAGAATTTTTGAATATTTTAAGTAGTTGGGTAATTGAAGGGGTTTGCCTGAGTTTTTGACTGTTAGTGAGAAATCAACTACCCTTTAAATTGAAATTAAATATTGATTTGGCTTAATAGTAATTGCTGAGTTCCCCACTTCAGTTTGACTTCATACAATTTATGATCACCATCTCTGTCTCAAATTTCCTTCTAATGAAATGAGGGCAATAATTTATGTCACATGTCTTTAAGTTTCCTCCTAGCTGTGTGATCACATATATTTCAAGCACAGGTGCATGATTCTATGTGATTTGTGAACAGGAATATTAAAATTGGTATTTCCTATTTATAATATGTCAAGTCTTCATATTATTTACTTACATATTTATTGTTTCCCTTCCCCTCCTGGTGACACAAACACTAGAATAAATGGATCTGTAAGATCAGGGACTTTAACCATCCTGTTAACTGCTAAATCACCAGCTCCTAGAATAGTACCTGGGTCATAAAAGATACTTCTATTAATATTTCTTGAATAATTAATAAGAAGTCAGCAGTTGGAGCACATGTAAATCAGTGTGTACTGCTGTTGGCAGTGATTGAAATCTAGGAGATAAAGAGCAACAAAGGCTGTGTGTGTGTGTGTGTGTGTGTGTGTGTGTGTGTGTGTGTGCGTGTGCGCGCGCATGACCAGAACAAGCTGAGGAAGGGTTCAAAGAAGACAAATGTCAATCAAACCTTATTCCCTTATCAGAATTTAATTCCCTAATAAATGAGAATTTCTAATATGTCCAAGAGTGTTGTTGCTTCTCTGACTCCTGATTTTGCTGAATTTCACACTGAAGAAAGAGTCCAACAAAACTGCTCATGTGCATCTCTATTACATCTTCTCAAGCTATTTACCCCGACTCTCCTCTTGACCCTGATGTAATCCATTACTGACAGGTCATGAGTTTTATCTTTGTCTGTTTTGCCAGGCTCTTCTATCCCATCTCTGGCTGTCGCTTCCACTAAAGGAGAAGCGCAGGCAAGAGCACTGTCGGAAGAGCCACCTGTCAGAGCTGCCCCCTTGGACATCAGTGCTGAAGCCTGAAAGCAACACTGAAGGAAAATACTAACAGGAACATGCTAACGGAATGTGCTGAGAGAAGGCTGAGTTCTCTCAATCTCAAATCTAAATCAATGCTATCTTTAAGGTCTAACATTGGACCCTGATCGATTAATACCTTAAGAAATATCAACAAAAGAGTTTCTAGGACCCAAACAATGTCTACAGCATCATTGCAACCTTCCTTTGGAGCTTTCCTGGTCAAAACCATACATTTTTCTTTAACAACCCCTATCTTAATCAGTTATTGTAAGCAGAATAAATAATACGGTTGATAAAAATCATCCTTTTCCCATATTTCCCAGCACCCAAATATGGACTAAGTCTGTGTCGTATGTTAAACTTTATCCAATCACTCTACATTATTTAATAAAATTGTAAAGGACATGGCTAGAACAAAAGTCCCACTTTCTTTCCTGAATAATATTTCCCTCTTTACCAGACTTTTCTATGGCCATGATTATAAAACTGATCCAATGACTGAAATAACAAAACAGCAAAAGTCAAGATGATATGTGCTTTTTCTATCACGTACTCCAAAACAGCCAACTGTAATTCAGTATAGTGTAAAAATAAAATAAAACAAAATACAATTTTTATAATCTGGGGCATATTTTGCATGAGAGAAAGAATATTAGATTGAGACTCTTGCTTTTCATTTTCCAGCATCACTAGGAAGTCCTGAGCTCAGTGTGAGATTTGTCCATGGGCTCCAAAGCCTCCGTAGGCCACTCCCTCCACCCCAACAGTCTCGGCTTCTTGGCTGCCTTGAATTGCTAGGATCCATCTCATTATGCCTTTTATTTCAGTTTAGCCAGGGACCACACGAATTCTAGGAATCCTAGGTCCCTGCTCTTCTCTAGCTCTCTCCTAATCCTCCCAGGACTCCACACATCCTGCATTCTGTTCCATCTCCAATCCCTGCCCACTCCTAAAACCTTCCACTGTGACTTCCAGAATTTATGACTGCTCCACAGGAAAAACTGCAGTCTCGAGTTCTTCTCTGAATGCTTTGTTAGTCTTCTTGCTCTAAAAGAAGGCTGGTTCTGTCAGGATACTGTCTGCGCAGGGCCCTCTGACTTGCTAAGACCCCAGCCCCAGTCCTTCCCTCCTGGTGACACTACTCACACCCTCTGTCCCTCACTGTTGCAGTTCTGGCTCAGAGTAACCCTCTTCAGCATGTCTCTGTCTTACGTCATGGGAGTTTCAATGTCCATTTAGTTGGTTCTCCCTGCTTCACAGTTTCTTGAGCTCTTGCTCTCCCATGGTTTTGTCCTCGGGCAACTTCTCCTGTCAGGCACTGAATTACATCCTACCTTTTCTACATAAGGACAGGGCTAGAGCAAAGGTCCCTCTTTCTTGCCTGAATAATACTTCCCTCTTTACCAGATGATTGCCATCAGTACACAATCACTGAGCTTTCAAAAAATACACTCTTTACTCCAATTCCCTTTCCATCTGCTCCCTCATTTCTCTAATTTACAGCAAAACTTGTACTGAGTGATCTATAACTGAAATTTTTAATTTTTCCGTTTCTTCTCCAAACAGGCTTTCAGCACTTCACTAAAAGAGCCCTTGTCAAGTTCTTTGTTGACCTTCAAGTTATTAAATTCAGTGATCAAAATTCAGTTCTGATGTTGTTATTGTTAAGGGATGCCCCAACCCCTACTGACCTTAACATATGCATTCTGCTTCTGTACAAATCACTTGCTAAAATAAATGGGGAATCCAGGGTGGGCAGGGGCTACAGGGTTAACCGCAAAATTAGCTTATGTACCGCTGGCTTGCTTGCATTGGCTAGATTGTGTAGGGCGCGAAAAATTCCCGCCTAGCTAAAAATAAAAGCTGTGCTTCTCGATTGGCCTGCGTAGCCCTGGCTGCCAGAAATAAACTCTTTTCCTTTTCCTATCATCTGGTTCTCGTGGGCAAATTTCTTTTACCCGTCAGACATTGGCCATAACATTATACCTGTTAGAACATCTGACCCCGTTGATTGTTCTCTCATCCTCGAGCACTTCCTTGTAGCTTCCTAGTCCGCATTCTTCCTCTTTTCTTATCTCATGGCCTCTCCTACAGTCTGTTTGCTGGCTTCTCCTCGTGGCCTGGCCTTTTGTGTGTGTGACCTTAGCTCAGCCCCTAAACTTTTTCTTCTCTTCTCCATTAGCGCTCCCTTCCGTGGTGATCCAATTCTGTCAGGCATCTCTGATGACTCTAATGTCTGAAGTCTAGACCTCTCTGATAAACTCCTGAGCTCCAGATCGGTGTATCTGCAGCCTACTCATCAACTCCAGGAGAATATTTATTAATTAAATTGACTTAAACATGTGGAAAAATGAAAATGAACCCCCGGCCTTCCTCACTAGCTTTTCTCAACCCCACCAGCTGCTCCTCTTTTCTCGCAATCAATGCTTCCAGATGCTCAGACCAAAAGTCTTAGCATGACCTTTATCTCCTCTATTTCTCTCACACTCCACACCAAATCTGTCAGCAAATTCTCTGGCATCTACTTTCGAAACATACCCTAACCTGAGCTTGCTGCTTCACCGCCTTGCCTGCTGCTTCCCTGATCCAATCCACCATTGTCTCTTGCCTGGAATTTTGCAGTTTCTTTCTAGCTGGACCCTCTGCTTCCACATTCATCTCCATTACAGTCTATTTTTATGCAAAGGCAGAACAATCACTTAAGCACTTTAGTCAGCAGTCACTCCTCTGTTCTTATTCTTCCATTCCTTTCCTTGGCCACTCAGTAGGGTGAAAAGTATATCGGCCCACTCTCTCTGCACTCTAGCTCCTCAATTATTTCATGCTTTCATCCCCTACTACTTTGCATTATTTGTCATGCTATTGCATCCACTGGCCTCCTGCATTCCTCTAAAAGGCCAGGCATGCTCCCAGCTCTAGGTCTGTGCACTTGCTGTTACATCTGTCTGGAACACTCTTTATACACAGATCTTCTCTCAGGTCATGCCCTTTCGGGGAGGCCTTCCTTGATCTCCCTACTTGAAATTGTCCCTATACCCTGTGTCTTATTTTTCCTCCCTGCTTTATTTTTCTGCATTTGCTTATCAGCTTCTAATATACAATATAACTTATTCATAATTTTGTTGTTTATCTCCTCTCTCTAGAAAGAGGGCAGGGATTTTGGTCTTTTTCTTTTCTTTCCTCTAGCCAAAGTGTCAAAAATAGTGCTTAGCACATAGTAAGTAATCAATATTTACTGAATATATGCATGCATGAATGAATAAAAAAGTGAATGAATGAATGAATAAGATATTATTTGGCAGTTTTAACTCAGGAGCCATGATATAAATAATAACTGATACCAAAGCATATGTGAGAGAGTCTATAAAGCAAAAAATCTCAAGGTAGATTCCCAGAATCTGTAGGGCAACTCATAAACATTAAATGAATAAAAGTTTTTAGAGATATTAGGAATTCATGAGAAGGACTTTTGGAGGGAACTTTACTGAGAATACTAACTCCTCTACCCAACTGGGAAGTGTGTGGGGGGGTGACACTTTCCTTCTCTGAAGTCAAAAGGTAAGAACTTCGACAAGACTACTCATGGAAGGTGCCATGCATCCTCTAATGTTGGGAGCAGGTCACAGGAAACTGTGCACAAACCTGACAAATATAAAGGTAAGAGATTGTAGCCATTTTTCTGAGAGCATCTGTGTGAAAGGAATAATCAGAAAAAAAGGAAGAAAGGAAGGAAGGAAGAAAAGGAAGGGAAAAAAATCTCAGGAGCTAAGGCAGTAGCAGCAGACTGGAAGAAAATGCAGCATCTTGTCTAAGGACAATAAGTTTAATGTTTCTAATCGAAGCCTCTGAAAAACCTATGAAAGCATCCATGGGAAATTCATCTCTAAATACCTGATAGACACAGAGAGCAAAGCCCCACCTCCCCCAAACATCACACAATCAAGAAAAAAGCTTCCTACCACACCTACCTCTCCTCCTTTCCCTGACTCTGACCTTGATACGGTCCTAAACCACAGTAAGCAAGGTGAGGAAGAATAGACATTGTGTGAAGACAGAGAGGGGAAAAATACACACGCTCAAGGCAGCGGTACAACTGGGACCCAAATAAAAAAGAACAAAGGTAGAATGCAAGGTCAAGGTCAGAGTCTGAGTTTCCCTTTGGACTGTAAAAACGAATTTACCAGTTAAAGCTGTTTGCGAATTTGTGACATAATGCCTTATCCAAGAGTGACCAGAAAAATCATGGAGACCTGATGTACATTCTTTCAGAGACTGAGGATAGGAAAAAAGCAGCCCTACTTATCAGGTTTAAAAAATATGGTGAGAAACAAATGAAGATGCGCGAACAGAACATGTACTTCAGTACAGGATTGTCCTTGAAAACAGCAAATATTTATGTCCTAACTTTGGCCACCTAATGGTTCTGTACTCTAATATCTCACAACCATCCTGGAAAAAACAGGATTTATCAAGAATCTTATTTCATCTCAGAATACAGAAATATCACAGTTCTTTAAAGTATTGATTTCTACTCTCAAATATTATACTCTATACTATAATTCATATTTTTAAGACATGAGAATAGAAGATTAACTTGTACTCATTTCTTTTTAAATTTTTTTTTATTGAGTCAAAATTGATTATACAAATATTTGGGTTCAACACTGAGATATGTTGAGCAAATCAATATTACTAGCTTATATATTGCTCCAAATCGTAATTATTCTTTTTGCCCCTTGTCCAATCTCTCCCTTTCCCTATCCCCCTCCCCCTCCCCCCTCTAATTACCCTAGATTTCTTCCGTCCTTCTGAAAGAGTAATGGTTACTCTGTTGATTTGTTGCCTAGATGATCTGTCCAATGCTGAGAGGTGTGATCAGGTCCCCCAATATTACCATAGAGCAGATGCTTCTTCTGTCACTCTGGAATGGACTTTCTGGAGAGAGACATCCTCTTCTTTTATCTCTGCTGGTGACTCTCCTCGTGTCAATGCACTCCAGTAGCTGGCAGACCATATGCATGGTGGTTGTGGTGTCTAGCTGCTTTAGCGGCATCCATGGTTATTGTGGTGGCTGTGGTGGGACACTCACATGGAAGTGATGTTTTTGGCATTCTTCTTGGTGCTGGCAGTGTGCCTGGTTGTGGGGAGTGTCTGCTCCCTGGCTTCATGCCTCTGGACCCCAGGCAGGCCCTGAGGTGCTGGCGCAGTCTGCCAGGTTGTGGGAGGAGGGACCATTTTCTGGCTTAGGCCCTGAGGCACTGGCACAGTGTGCCTGGTTGTGGGAAGGGGGGGGGTCCAGTCCCCAGATTCATGCCTTTGGTCCTAGGATGGGCCCCAAGGCATTGGCACATTGTGCCTGGCTGTGGGAGAGGGGTCCAGTCCACATCTCTGTGACATGGGTCCCTAGGTGGGCCCTGAGGTGCAGGCGTGGTGTGCCTGATTGTGGAAGGGGGAGTCTGGTCTCTAGCTCCATGCCTTGGGTCATTGAGTGGGCCCCAAGGTACTGGTGCACTGTGCCTGGATGTGGGAGTGGGGTCTGGTCCCTGGCTCCAGGCCTCATGTCCCTTGGCAGGCCCCAAGGTGCTGGTGGTGTTCCTGGGCTGGAACTAATTTTTTGTCCTTTGCTTACTTCTAAAATGGGGGAACTTCCTGTGGGGACCAGTACTTGATCTGTGTGGTTGAGTAAATTGCTGCTTTGCTGCTTTTTCCTTAGGGAAGGCTTTTTGTGCAGCTCGGGGCTTAATGGTTAAACTTATGGGTACTTCCAGCTCTCCAGATACTGGGTGCAATACAATTCTGCATTCCCGATCAGTCTCTTCTGTTTGGTCCTGTGCTGATTGGGGGGCAGATCAGCTGTCCTTGCTGTGCCCCAGTGTTTTCCCAGTGGGCCCAACTCCCCCACTGACCATGCTCCAAACACTTCCCATGGGACGGGCCATGCGCAGGTCCCTTGCGATGACTCACTGGCCTCTGAGGGGCTCTCTTTTTTCAGTTGTTCTGGCTCCTCGCTCCTGCGTGAGTACATGGGAACCCTATTAGTGGTCTTGCTGGTTGGGGCCCCAACGCTCTCTTCTCTCCTGCTGCCTCCAAGCATCTCCATCCGAAGGGCACAGCTGTGGCTTCTGCAGGCTCCTGCTCCATGTGCTCAGCAGCTGGAGCCTTAAAGTGGCCAAGGCACAAATCCCTCCAAGCAGTTGTTATTTCTCTCATTGTGTCTTCTTCTGCCTTCATGAAATCTGTAGGTCTCTCCTCCTCTTCCCCTGAGTTCCAGTGGCCCCAGCTTGGCTGATGTTACATTTTTATAGTTGTAAATTCAATGATTTGTGGGAGAGAGTGAGGCTGAGGACTGTCTATTCTGCCATCTTGACCAGAACTCCATTTATATACATTTTTGTAAAATAATTTTAGAATGATTAATAATAGGTTAACAATGAACAAATAGTCAGATGGCATACTTACATTCAAAAGTATCATGACTAAATAAATATAATCACAACATATATTCCAATTAAAAGACAGTAATCGTGAGACTGAGATGAAAAACAACTGAAGACAACTCACAAACGTTATATCCTAAATGCAAGAAAATTAAATGTTTGGAGAAAGATTTATACTTTGTAAACACTATCCAAAAGAAAGCTGGTGAACCACAAAGTGAATTTTAAGGCAGGAACATTTCTAGAGGAAAATAGGGATCATCTATAATGGTAAAAGGAAAATGTAACCATTTTAAGTATATGTGCCCTTGAATATATAGACTCAAAATATAAAAATTAAAAATTGGCAGAAATGAAAATAGAAATAAGCAAATACGTGATAATAATGGGAGATTTTAATACCCCTCTCTCAGTAATTGATGTTAAAGCTTAAAGCCAATCGGTAGGAATACAAAAATATTTGAACAACGTGACTAAAGAACACATTTTTGTAACAACTGACAAAGATACACTTGGGAAATATGGAGAAAAACGATCTTAAAATTCATGTGGTCATGTATGTGACCAAGAAAAGCAAAGACAATCTTGAAGAAGAACAAAGTTGGAGTAACTTAAAACGTTTGTAACAAAAATGTCGTAGAATGTGATATTTAAGACAGTGATACGTTTGTGCATGGATGAGCCAATAGAGTACTGGAAAACAATCAAGACTGCAGAAAAGAAATAGCACGCATCTGCTCATCTGACTTATGCCACCTGTACGGTGGCACTGTGGAGCAATGAGGAAAAGATGGTATTTTTAGTAAACATGTGTTATCCACCTATAAAAATAAATACCAATCCTTACCTCACTTCATAAACAAAATCAATTTCAGATGAATTGTAAATCTAAATGTGAAAGGTAAAGCAATACATTTAGTAGAATGAAACAAAGAATGTCTCAATGTCCTTTACATAGGCAAAGATTTCCTAAACAGAATACAGAGAACATCAACCTTGGAGCAAACTATCGATACATTGGACCATATTAAAATAAAGAAATTCTGCTTTACAAAAGACATCATTAAGTGTAAAAAGGCAAATCAAATAGTGGTAGAGACATTTGTAAAATATACCTGATAAAGGACTCACAGTCAGAACATATAAAGAACTACTGCTGATCGATACGAGGAAGATATATAACAAAATAGAAAAAAAATGGCGAAGGACTTGATAGAGTCCTTCAAAAAGAGAATATGAAATGGTGAATTAATGTATTAAAAGCTTAATAACTAAAATCAAAGAAATTTAAATTAAAACCATTTTGTATACATACCACATTTTCCTTATGAAGTCATCTGCGACAGACATTTAGGTTGGTTCCATATCTTGGCTGTTGTAAAGAGAGCCTCAATGAACATGGGAGTGCAGGTGTCTCTTCGACATGATGAATTCCGTTCTTTTGGGTATGTACGCAGCAGTGGGATTGCTGGATTGTACGGCAGTTCTATCTGTAGTTGTTTGAGGAACCTCCATACCGTTTTCCATCGTGGCTGCACTAATTTACAGTCCCACCAACAGTGCAGGAGCGTTCCCCCTTCTCCACATCCTCACCAGCATTTGTTATTCTCAGTTTTTTTGATTATGCCCATTCTAACTGCGGTGAGATGATATCTCAATGTGGTTTTGATTTGCATTTCCCTGATGCTGAGTGATGTTGAGCATTTTTTAAAGTACGTGTGGGCCATTTGTAATTTCCTTCGAAAAATATCTATTCAGCTCTTTTGCCCATTTTAAAATTTTTGTTGTTGTTGTTTGTTTTTACTGTGTAGCTGTTTGAGTTCCTTGTATATTCTGGATATTATTCCCTTGTTGGATGTATAGTTTGCAAATTGCAAATATTTTCTCCCATTCTGTAAGTTGTCTCTTCACTCTATTGATTGTTCTCTTTGTTGTGCAGAAGCTTTTTAGTTTTATATAATCCCATTTATTTATTTATTTATTTTGCTCCTGCTTTGGGGGTCCTATTCATAAAGTCTTTACCCAGTCCTACTTCCTGAAGTGTGTTCCCTATGTTTTCCTTTAGTAAGAATCGAATTCTGCCATTCGCAGCAACATGGATGAGCTTGGAGAAAATTATGTTAAGTGACATAATCCAGGTACAGAGAAAAAAAACACTGCATGTCTTTACTTGCAAATGGGACTAAGAAAGAAAGAAGGAATGAAGGAAAGACCACAGTGGTGTGATGGACTTGCAGAGAGAGAGAACAGAGCTAAGGTTGCTGGGGGCGGGATAGGGGAGACGGATGGTGGGAGAGGTTGGATGGGGGACACGGGGAATAATTGCAATTTGCGGCAGTGGGCAGGCTGATAGTATTCATTCGGTCTCCACATCTTGGCGCACAGGTGCCAACAGTCAGCTCGGTGCCCTGCAAATATGAGTAATCAATAAAAATAAACAAAAAATAAATAGATAACAAATAAATATATATATATATATATATATATATACTAAACCAAATGAGATTCCACAATGTACCCAGCAGAAATGCTTAAAAACAAACTCCAAGTAAAAAGTTTTGAGATGATATAAAGCACCCAGAACTCTCCTTACTAGTGAGAAAATAAATTGGTGAATCACTTTAAAAGTTGTTTGGAAGTATCCACTGAAGTACACTATATGCGTATTCTTTTTACCTAAGTATATACCCAACAGAAATGTATACAAAAGACAAGATCATGAATCTTCATAGCATCATAATTTGCAAATACCAAAAAAATAAAAACAACCCAAATTGTCCATTTAGTATGGACACCAATAGTCACTATGAGTCACATGAGTGAACCGTACAAACATAATACCAAGAAAAAGAAATCAGGCACACAATAATGCATTCAGTGTGGTTCCATTCCTGTACATTTTGAATGTATTGTGTTAGAAATCAGGATAGCTTTTTCCAGTACGGTAGTGTCTAGTATCTGCTCATTGGAAGATAAAGAAAGTGTCCACTATTTAGATTGCATCAAGTTATATACCTACAATATGTGGGACTTTTGTGTTTACATTTTAATAACTTTATTTTTTAAAGAGTATTCATATTACTACAAAGCAGAAACAAATAATAAATGCAATAGACAAGAAAGGAGAGAATATGTAACTGCTGCCATACTAAACATTTCAACTGGGTTGGCTTACTTCTTTATTATATATTTTTTTGAACTGGAGGAAAATTTATTGAGCTGTTTTCTCATGTTTAATGCTCCATCAGTTTATTGTCTTACAGAGATTATCATAAAAATATGACTTGACCTGATATTATCTACAACTGTCTGGAACATATTTTATCCAGTACTTGAATTTAAGCTTACTGCAGATGTGAGACATAATCTCAGACTCTACAATTTGTAACTGATATTTAGTTAGTAAAAGAAAACTATCTATACCTGGAGTATGTTTATCTGAACTTAAACATTAAACATGTCAAGTTTCTTGTGATCCAATTAAACTAAAAATATTATCATTAGTATTATGTTTAAAAATTGACTTGTTCTTATAAATACTCTTTTATTTAAAAAGTTATTTTAATTATACATTTTCTCTTTAAAAGAATTTCAAATAATTCATGAGTTTATAAAGCAAAATAGTCTCTTCCTAAATATATGTATACAAAAACTTATTTCTGTATTAAATTTGTTTTTAATTTTGTATTTAGCTGCTCAATTATTATTTATTTTTTACCTAATAAGATTCTACCAGAGTCAAGGCATTGTTTCGTAATTTGGTTTTTTGTCACTTAACCATATCGATTAGTCATAGAAAGACAAATACTGCATGATTCCACTTAAATGAGGCACTTAAAATAGTCTAACTCACAGAAGCAGAGAATAGAATGGTGGTTGACGAAGGCTGCAGGGAGGAGGTGGAATAGGGGAGCTGTTCTTCAATAGCGTAAAGTTTCTCTTATGCAAGACGAGAAAGTTCTGGAGATCTGCTGTACAACACAGTACCTACAGTCAACAATACAACACTGTGCACTTTAAAATATGTTGAGAAGATAGATCTCATGTTCAGTGCTCTTACTAAAAAAACACAGAAAAGAACACAAGGACATTTTTGAAGTGATGGATATGTTTATTACATTAGTTGTGGTGATGGTGTCACGGGTGTGATATTATACATCCAAAATCACCAAAATGTATACATTAAATGTGTGCAATTCTTTGCATATCAATTATTCCACAAAAAAGCTAAAAATATATGTTTAATCTTTTTCATGGTCCAAGGTTCTTTTTATTTTATTGTTTTATTATTTATAATAGACATGCATTTATTGTGAATATTTATGGAGCACAGAGTAATATTTCAGTATATGTATAAAATGTGTGATGATCAACTCAGGGTAATTAGCGTAATCATCATCTCCTCCTTTAAAACCCTCAGAACCATGCCCCTGACCACCCTTTTTAATCCATTCACTACTGCACGGTCCTCCAATCCAATCACCTCTTCAAGGCTCCACTCTTCAATTACCATAATAGGATTTCCCACCTTCCTAACAGTCACAGTGGGGGCCAAGTTTCTAATACATAAAACTTGGGGGACACAATTCAAGCTTCAGTGAGTTTTGGGGGGATATAATTCAATCCACCAGAGGCTGTTTCCATTTTTTACTCATGCAGTCTTTCAATGGACATTCTTATGTATGTGTCTTCAAACATCTGTGCGAATATGTCTATAGAACAGATTTATAAGGAGCAATTTCAGGAATTTTTGTTCAGGATCTGTGTCTTTTAAGGCTTCAGCTGATAATATGAAACTGCTCTCCAAAATTAATTCCATTAGCCCATTTTCCAACTAAGATTTTGAAGCCTCCAAGATGACTCTTGATGACCTCTGCATCCTGGTGTTCACACACTTGTGCAATCCCCTCCCCTTGAGTGTGGGCTGGACTTATTGACCCACTTTTAACAAATAGAACATCTCAGTGATGGGATGTTATATGAAGGTCGTGGCTTCCAAATTGGACACCCCCCTCCCTGCCTTATTCCTCTCTTTTTCTCTCTCTGTTTCTCTTTTTCTCTCTCTCCTTCTCTGCCTCTTTCTCCCACTCTCTCTCTCTCTCTCTCTCCTGCTGGGGGAATCAAGATACCATATTGTGAGCTGCACTATGGAGAAGCCCATGTGGCATGTTAAGGAACTGAGACATGCAGTCCAACAGGGCATAAGGGACTGAAGCTGACCATAACCATGTGAGTGAGCTTAGAAATGGATCCTCTAGTCCCAGATGAGTCTTCAGATGACTGCTGCCCCAGTCATCAGCCAACAGCCTGACTGAAACCTCATGAGACAACTTGAGTCAAAAACACACAACCAGATACTGCCCAGATTCCTGATCCACAGAAACTATGAGGTCAGAAACATTCATTGTTTTAGGATGATAATTTCAGGGTAATTTGTTACACAGTAAGCCATAAATTGAAAACCTTGCTGGCACTTAATTATTTATCATTCATTTAGATTTTTGCCAGTCTAGCGTGGATGCTAGTAATATTGACATCTGTGATTGTGTGTATGAGTATGTGGTTGTGTAAATTGCTTCAAGTCATTTTCTCATTCTTCTGTTGACCTGTTTATTTTTTTGTTGATTTGTAGGATGTCTAATATATTTAATGATTAATGCTTTATTTTTCATAGGTGATACAAATATTTTCTTTCAATTTGTTTAACAGTATATAATTTATAATTCATGAGCAGTCAAATTTACAGATTATGCTCCTGTCCCTTCTAGGTTTATATAAGAATTAGAAAAATGTTGCAATTCCAAGATGTTTCATGTTTTTCTATATGAATATTTTCTTCTAAAATTTTAGGGGCCTGTTCTCTACTAGCTCTTTAACCCATCTGCAGCCAATTATTTTTAAATGAGGTTGTAAAGAGAGCTAAAGAAAAGTTTCCAAGTGGATAATCAGCTGTCAAAGTATCAGTGTGATGTAGTCCATTTTTTACCCTCGATTTCATATATCAAAACTTTTGATATGTTGAGTCCTCATAAAAAAATGAATATTGATAAACTCTATATTCTGTATCCTCAGTTTTCTATTGTTTTCTGCAATAACCACACTGCTTAAATTGCTATAATTCTATAATATGTTTTGACATTTGGTGGGACTAGTCTCTCATTAGGCTTCCTTTCAAATATTGTCTTAGCTTTTTTGTGCATATTTTTCTCCAAAATATATTTAAAATCATCTTATAATTTTCTTAAAAACTATATTTAGATTTTAATTTTCAGATTAATCTTAATATGTAGAATAACTTGGGGAGAGTTCACCACTTTCAAATACTGAATTCTTCTTAACCAGGGACAGAACATAACTTTCTCCCTTTTTCAGGGCTTGCTTTATGACCTTTAGTAAACTTCTATAGTTTTTTAAATAGGTTTTACACGTTTCCTGTCACACCCATTCATAAGTATTTAATGACCTGAGTGGCTATTCTAAATGGACCCATTTTTCTATTACATTTTAAATTGGTCATTGCTTGTGTATAAGAAAGATATTGATTTTTCAATATTGATTTTTTTATCTGGCTACCTTCCTGGACTCTTACTAGCTTTGATAGTTTTTTCATTGATTCTTGATTTTTTTTTCTTTTGGTAGACAATCAGTTTATCTTTGTCGTGTGTGTGTGTGTGTGTGTGTGTATTCTTCACACATACTCATATTTCTTAGCACACTCTATTCAGAATTTACACATATGCTTTTACTTTTTATTTTATATCATGGTATAGTATCTCCAACAAACATCAATATTATCATAATAGCTGGGATCCTTTACTTATTTCTGACTATTGCAGATTCTTTTTGTATTAGTTACGAAGAAGTTACCTTAAAGCTTATGACTGAAAACAACACAAATGTATTCTCTCACAGTTCTGCAGGTCAGAATTTGGAATAAGCTTTTCAGCATATGGTCAAAGTGTCTCCACCTCTGTCTAAACTCCTGGATAATTTGGAGTAGTCTCCCCATCTCTATATCCTTAACTTAGTCACATCTGCAAACTCCCTTTCACCGCATAAGGTAACATACTCACAGTTTCCAGGGATGAGGACACTTTTGGAAGGAAGGGGCATTATTCAACCTACCATACTTAAAATATTTCACTAGTATTTATGAAGTTGTCTAAGGTTTCTGGTTGATTTTTTAAGCCAAGTCTTAAAAGTGTATTTCTGTAATTAACTTACTAAAAGTTTCTTTTTTCTGAGTCCATAACAAAAATTGTAATGAATCTAATGATTTATTCATCCATATTGAGATGTTTACTCACTTTTCTCCTTTAATTTGTTAATGTACCAATTAAATTAATGCACATGTTTCATAATATAAATTACTTTTGCATTTCTAGTATCCATCTTTTGGGCATAATGTAATGTAATGCTAACACATTCCTGGAATTAATTTGCTAATAGTTCATTTATGATTTTCATATCTGTGCTCATGAGTTTTCTTTTATGTAGCTACCTTTGTTTGGTTTTAATATTAGAGTTTTATTACACCCACTGAAGGCTTTGAGAAGTGGTCTCTTTATGTCAATTGAAAAACATTATATAACAGAAAAATTTTCTCTGTAAAGATGCAGTTAGCCTCACCCATAAAATACTCGGAGCCCGATGTCCCCTTGTCATGGCAGATAATCTTTCTTGCTTTGCTTGTTTTCTCTTTCTTTCTTTCTTTTATTTATATGTTTATTATTTTAGCTCCAACTTATGAGTGAGAATATACGGTATTTCTCTTTCTGTGCCTGGCTCATTTCACTTAATACGATTTTCTCTAAGTTCATCCATGTTGCTGCAAATGGCAGGATTTCATTCTTTGGCAGATAAACTTTCAATATCCCCCCCCCCCATGCTATCAACATTTTCTACTAGTCTTTAGGTGAACTCTGGTAATTGGTATCAGTAGAAAATGATTTTTATTTAAGATGCTCAATTTTTAACATAAACTATATTTAAGTAGTCTCTATGTTTAGAATAGTATATATTTTCTCATTTCTACTACTATTATTTGTTTGCATTTTTAATTTCTGAAAGTATCCAAGTTTGTCCATTTAATTGGTCATTTTAAAGAGCTTGCTTGTAATTTTATTGATCATTTTGATTTTCTATTTGTTTTCCATTTAGTTGCTTTTTACTACTATTTCTAGTAATTTCTTTTATTTTCTTAAATATGTTTATTTCTTCTTAGCTTCTTACTTTTTATGCATAATTTATTAGTTTAAAATTTTTATTTTAAAGTATATGCATTTTATGCTATAACTTTTCAACTTAGTACCACTTGGGCCAGATACTATAGCTCTTGACATATGTTGCCCTTACTGTCTTTTAGCATCAAAATATTTGTTATTTTCAGTTTAGGCTTTGTCTTTATATCACTATTTATTTAGATGAACATTTTGAAGTTTTACCTGTACAGACACTTTAAATTTCTAATTTTATTGTATTATTATTCAGGGAATATAAACTATGATTTTTGCTTTAGGAATTAAGTGGAATTTTCCTTAAGGCACAATTCTTGATCTATTTTTATATGTCTTATTTGTTCTTGAAATGACTATGTGTTCTCCATTTCAAGTTCCTTTCTTTCTTTCACTATATCTACTGTATTGTGCATATTAATTATGTGCATAAATTCTAACTTTAAACCTAAAATGTCTATTAAAAGAAAAAAAAATCTCAAATTGAATAAAAATGCATGCCAACTTATGAATTAAAAAGAAATTGAAAAGGTATGACAGAGACAAATATGTGTTAGAACTAAGTTTAAAAAATAAATAGGATTAAAAAGTCCTCTCTTATGAAGAAAGAATATATTCCACAATAAAGATAAAAATTTTAGAAATATCTGTGTACCATATAGTACAGCATTTAAACATATATCAAAATGTTGGCAATATAAGGATAATAGAAATACAATTAAGGAAAACAAAACACTTTTCTCAATTCTTGAAAAACTGGGAAAGTTAATAAACTCTAAAAGATTTATTTGGCAAACTTCAACATTTCTTCGAAACAAACAAACACACCAACTAGGAAGAGAAGAGATTCTTCTCAACGTGATAAATAGAATGCACAAAAATTCTATGGCTAACATCACACTTAATGTTGAAAACGAATCCCTAAGATTGCTAACAAGGTAAGGATATTTACTCTATTTTTATTCAGTATAGTATTAAAGATCCTATTCAGTGCAATAAGGCAAGCAAAACAAATAAGTCATAAAGTTTGTGAAAAAAAGAAGGGAGGCAAAGAAGAAAAGAAAAAAAGAAAAGAATGAAAGAAAACTTTCCACTTGCATTTGACATGATTGCCTTTGTGTAAAATCTAAAGATTTACAATAAAAGGTTTACTTGAAGTAATAAATGAATTGGGCAATGTCACAGGACCAATATATAAAAATTAATGTATTTCCATTTTTAAAATAATAATAATTGGGGCCGGCCCGGTGGCGCACTGCTACAGTGCGCCGCTTGAGAGCGCGGAGGCGCTCCCGCTGAGGGTTCGGATCCCACATACAGACCGGTTCCCACTCACTGGCTGAGCGAGGTGCGGGCGCAACACCGAGGGTTGCGATCCCGTTGCCAGTCCCGGTCCGGTACAGGCGCGACACTGAGGGTTGCGATCTGTTGCCGGACACACAAAAAAAAAAGACAAAAAAAAAAGGGAAAAAAAATAGTAATAATAATAGCAATTGGAAATAAAAATTTTAAATGGTATTTATAACAGCACTCAAAAATTTTAATTGTTTATGAATAAGTTTAATAAAAATTGCAACATTGTTACACTGAAAACTACAAACTATCACTGAGCGAAATTAAATAATATTTACATAAATAAAAGGAAATGACACTTTTATGAATTGTAAGGCAATATTGTTGTGATGTTCATTTTTCCAAAATTGATTTGTAAATTAAACACAAGAACTGTCCAAATCCCAGCAATATTTTTGTTAAATATTGACAAGTCAAAGGTCATAGAATAGCTGAAACATTTGAAAAAGAGAGCAAAGTTAGAGGGGTTTTTATTAATTATCTACTTTCAAGATTTACAGTAAAACTCTTTTAATTAATAACATGGTATTGGTGCAAAGATAGACATCTAGGTCAATGAAAAAGAGGGAGTCCAGAATATATCTGCACATACATAACTGATTTCAGCAAAGGCATCACCATAATTTAATAATCTTTTCAATAATCTTCAAATAATCTTTTCAATAAATAAATTTGGCAGAACAGACATCCACATGGAAGAAAATAAACCTTGACTTCAACCTCACATCATACATACAAATTAATTGGAAGAAGAAAGTCTGTGTAACTTTTGTGTAAGTAAAGATTTCTTAGACAAGATTATTTAAAAATAACACTAACCAAAAAAGAAAAAATAAATAAATTAAATTCAACAATATTAGATTATTCTTCTCTTCTAAAGATACCATTAAACCCATACATCCATGGCCTAAAAAATTTTGACAAGGGTGCCAAGTTCATTCAATGGGGAAAAATAGTGTCTTCAACAGATGGTGCTGGAACACCTGGATTTCCACTTACAAAAGAATGAAGAAAGACTCCTACCTCCTACACCATATATAAAAAGTAACTCAGAATGGATTAATGACTTAAATATGACACGTAAAAACTATAAAACTCATGGAAAAAAACATGGGTAACATTTATAACATTGGATTTGGCAATGGAATTTAGATATGACACCAAAGGCACAGTCAACAACAAATATATACATTTCATGATTCCATTTGTATAAAATTTTATATATATAATTTGGACTTCATCAGAATTAAAACTTTTGTGTCGCAAAGGACATTATCAAGAAAGTGAAAACAATGCACGAAATGGGAGAAAGCATTTGCAAATTATATATTTGATAAGTGTTTAATATCTAGAGTAAAGAACTACTATAAAAACAACAAAAAGGGAAACCATCCCATTTAAAAATGAGCAAAGGACTTAAGTTGACGTTTCTACAATGAAGATATACTTGGCCAATGGAGATATATGTGTTGTATACAATGGCCAATAAGCATATGAGAAGATGCTCAACATCACTGGTCTTTAGAGAAATGCAAATCAAAACCACAATGAGATACAACTTTACACTCACTAGACAGCTATCTCCCCCCCCCAAAAAAGGAAGGTATTCCTGAAGATTTGGAGAAGATGGAACCCTAATATATTTTGAGTGGGAATGTAAAAAGGTGCCACTACTGACTGAGGAAAACATTTTGGTCATTCCTCAAAAAGCTGTAAATACGATTGTCGTATGACTTAGCAATTATGCCCCTAGGTATATGCCAAAAAGAATACCAATGTTTATTGAAGCATTAGTTACAGTAGCCAGAAGGTTGAAGCAACCCAATTGTCCACCAATAGATGAATGGATAAACAAAACATAATTATATACGTACAAGGGGATATTATTCAGCCATGAAAAGGAATAAAGTTCTGATACATACTACAACATTGATGAACTTAGAAAACCCTATACTACGTGGAAGAACCCAGACAGAAAAGCACAAATATTGTATGATCCTACTTATTTGAAATATCTAGAATAGGCAAATTTATAGAGACAGAAAGTAGATTAGAGGATACCAGGGGCTGGGTCGAGGGAAGAATGTGAAATTATTGCTTAATAGTTACAGAGTTTCTGCTTGGGGTGATAAAAAGTTTTGGGAATAGAGTGCTGATGGTTGCCCAACATTATGAATATAATTAATGCTATTAAATTATATACTTAAAAATGGCCAAAATGGCAAACTTTACATTATATATAATTTACCATAATAAAAAAAAGTAAAAGACACTGTTAAGAATATATAAAGGTAAAACATAGACTGGGAAAAATATTTGTGATATCCAACAAAAGACTTATATTTAGAATATATGATAAACTCATAACTCAACAAGAGGAAAAAAATTCAAATAAATAAAAAGGCAAAGAATTGAACAAACACATCGCCAGAGAAGATGTATGAACTGCCAATTAGCACATGAAAAGCTGCTCAATTCTATTAATTATCAAGGAAGTAAAAATTAAAACCACTTCACACCTACTAACTACAATGACAAAAAACAGGACAACACCAAGTGAAGATAAGAGTTTGAAGCAACTGGAACCCATTTATTTCTGATGGAAGTGTAAAATAGTACAACCACTTTTTTAAAGTTTGTCAATTTCTTATGAAACTGAACATCTACTTACCATATATCTCAGCAATTCCACTTCTAGATACTTACCCTAGAGAAATGAGAACAAATGACATCAGAAACATTTGTATATAAATGTTTATGGTAGTTTTACTCATAAGAGTCAAAAACTGATTAATAGGTGAATAGTCAAACTGCTGCATTCATGAAATGAAACAACATTTAGAAATAAAAAGAAATGAACTACGGATATATGCAGCAGCATGGACAGATACATTGGAAAATCCACATGCTGAGGGAAAGAAATTAGACATAAAAGAGTACATAGTGCATTATTCCAGTTATATAAAATTTTAGAAGTCAGAACTAATCTGTTCTTACAGTAACCTATTCAGTGGTTGCCTGGGGCAGGGGATAGGAAGACTGGACTTGCTACCAGATGCTCAGGATATCTGTGACGATTGAAAGGGTCTATTGATTAGGAAGTTAGTTATATGTATGTATGTCAAAACTCATTGAACTATACATTTTAAATGTACATTTTATTGTAAGTAAATTATAACTAAAAAGAGTTGATTAAAAAACACATATCACTCAAATACTTGAATTAAATAAAAAAGTTATCTATAAATTGTAGTGTAGAATAGTGTATTTTAAGCATAACATAATAAAGAAAAAGATTAATATACTTGAAAGATTTGAGCACAGAAATATTTTAATCTGCAAATCTAACTGAAATGAAAAAATAAAAATATGACAAAATACCTGTTTTATATTAGAATATATGAGCATGTATACACACACATACTACATAATAGTTTTAAGAAATTATTAAGCCAAAACCCTAAAATCCAAAAAGTAGATTATAATAAACAAGCAAGGTCCAGAACAGGAGATAAAAAATAGTAATAAAAATATGAAGAGACATTCAATCTCTCTCATAATAAGAATAATGTTTATTAAAACCTCAATGATTTTTTTTGAGATTGGGAAAGCTTGGATAATTTCATAGTATCAGCACTATATAGAAAAGAAAGTATTTTAATTCTATTTCTTTTAAATATAAATTGGTTATATTAAAGGGCTATTTGTTGGAATGATGAAAATTTAAATTGCGTGTGCCATTTTACCAGTATTTGCCTTCTAATTATGAAGTTCAAGGAGAGGTGTATATGGGTGTATGTGTATGTGTGTGTGTGTGTGGGGGGGGGGTGTTGTGTCCAGTACTGCTCATAAAAGGAAAAAAGGTAATTAACTAAATATTAATCAAGATAAAAGTTGTGAATTGAAGTGAAAAAAATCCAGGAAAAATATAGTAAGCTATGTATAATATTATATATGTCAAAATATGCATAGCAAAACTGCTTAAACAGTTTTGGATTATTTCAATAGCAACAGCAATGCTGTCTTCAACTTTATTTGTAATGACCTTTTTATCTTACTGCATCTTTATGCTGCTAATATTACAGTGAAGACATCAAAGCCTTAATTCAAATCAGTGCTTGCTCCTGTAAGGCCAAGTTTATTGTTCACCTTACAAGGATGAATATTTCTTCTCATACTTAGCATACTCTTTGCTATAATGGTATTGTCAACATTTTAGGTAAGATTATTTAAGTTTAAGGAAATACATTTCTAGAAAGGGCTAACTATGAATTTACAACATTTTTATTTCTTCTGGATTTGATGAAATTACACTGGCCATTAAATTTATAGATTCTTATATTCTTTTTTGAGATGTATGCGAGAATATCCATGGAAATACACTATATTTCTAAATATTTCTCCATGATTGTACATATTTAAATCTCAAAATTTGTATTCTTGATTTCTGACATAACACAGAGTTATTTTATAAAATTTCATTGGTGTTTTCTTTATTGCTAATTCTTTATGCATAAAATTAGTCATCTTTTATCATGCTTTTATTATTTATTTTCTCAATAATATGGACATTTTTGAGATTTGAGGGATAAGGTTGCTTTCTTTGATATGTGTGCCAGATATTGGCCACAATCCCCCCCTCATCTCTCTGCTGCTTCATGAACTACAGAAAAAAAGTATATTTCAAAAACTCACCTTCAGCTAAGATTTCGGATGTGGATGGTTTTAGCAAATGGGCTGGTGCAGACTCTGTATAAGGTAGGAAAGGCAAGGGCAATTCCCTGTTTTTCTTTAAGCAGATCCAGGTGATGTTTGTCTTCCTCTGGGGCATGCTCAGCATTTGTGTCTGGTCACCAGCTCTGCCTGCATTGAGAGGCAGATACACAGGCAATAGAAGTGGCAGTAGCTGTAGCCTCCTAACTTCTGGATTACAGCCATGTTAATTGTCCTTGAACTCTAAGGCAGTGGTAGCCCCTGACTCCAATTTTTCTGCATCTTTTGTGAACATCAAATTCCCCATATTAAATTCTTTTCTCCTCAAAATACCTGGAATGATTTTTTTTTTCCTTCATTGAATATTAACATCTAGAGCATTTGGTATTAGAAGTGGTGGGGAGTAGATTGGGGTCAAAATAAAACATGAAATATGTGACACTTGCTTAATAAGTTTTGGAATGTAGGTGTGTGTTACCTTCTCCTTACTGCTTTTCACGAAGCACACGCGTGACAGAGGGAGAGAGATACAGTCAGGAAAGTGTTGCTGTACAAGCAGTGATGGAAGCAATGCAGCTCACTTAACAAAGTTTCTTTTATTGCAACCTAAATTAATTGAGAGGCTAGAAATTTCAGGGCTTAAGATTTGGAAAAGCCAAACAGAAAGAGGTAAGACAGCCTCCTATTGAGTGTTCTGTCAGTGATGAAGTCCAGATACATGGTATTGTTTCCTGTGGTAGAATGATCTATTGGCCCTCCCTGTATCCACACCCTTTGTCATGTGACTTGGCATTCCTCATGCTAAAGGTGAATATATCCTCCCACTTGTTGCTTTTGGGTTTGGCCATGAAACTACCTTTAACCACTGGAATGTGGGCAACTGTGATCGAGTGGCCAGATCTGAGCATAGACCTTGAGTGGCATAAGCAAATTTCTGCTTTTGCAGAGGCTCTCTTGCCTGTGTGATTGCCAAGAGAAGAACCCTAGTTAATTTGCTCATCCTAAAAGAATGAGAGATACATGGACTCAACCCACAGCTTAGATTTTAGTCATCCATGATGAAATTGATGCTTACCGTTGAGTACTACTGAGATTTTGTGATTGCTGGCAGTTACAGATTGATGAACCTCCACACCTAAGCCTTTGGTTTCAGATTGCTTCACAATAGCCACCAATAAAATGAGAGAGAGAGGTGAGTTAAGCAGAGAGAACAGTTAGCAAATGTGCTGAGAACCATGACCAGACAACATAATTGCATTTTAACTTTCACATGGAAACGGCTGGCAGGAAAAAAACCAGAACCCTACTAAGTTTTGAAGAAATTACTTTACCAATGAAACAAGCCTGGTCTACAAAAGCCTGGGTTGGCTCCACTCATAAAGCAACGTGCAGACCTCCAAAACAGCAAGCACAGGAAGCAGGCTGTGAAAGCTGTGCAGCCCCCAGAAGAGTGTTTTCTCCAATACCTATTTCAGAGGTAGCCACTGGTGATAATGGAAAGTCAGAGTCTCCCAGAGGGCAAAGTCAGAAATGATGGGAACAAAGGAATTCCTCTCCGAGAGCAAAAGCAGAATTTGACTAAGGAATTTTGTCCACTGGCAAGTCGGGGATTTCCCACCTTTCCTTGCCAGCAGAGTCATTTTTGTTGCTATACAACTGTGACTCCTGTGTGCCTCTGATTCATCCCTTTGTTTATTGGTAGATTTTAATGCATACTAAGTATGTGTAGGGAATCGAGATAGAATTTTTCCATTAGTTTATATTATGTCAGTTAACTAGGAGCCAAATTTGCTCCACCTGGAAAGGACCGCATATCATCCAGGGATGCTGAACTTCGAGGTGTGCACTGTAGCTGAATGGAATTTGGGGTAGTATCCTTGGGGAAGTGTCAGTGAGGCCTATGAGGAAAAAGAAGTTCTCACCAAATGGAATATGTGTGGAAGTGATGTTTGCCCAACTCCACATGACGTCCTCAAAGGCATACACTTGTCATGCCATCCATTTTCTCCTTTCCTTATTCTATAGGCTACAACACCAAACTATGGTGCCTGTAAGCCAGCTCTGATTTTTCAATAAAAGGCAACCCTTTTAGAAGTGGTGAAGCAATAAGAAAGAAGAATTGCCCAAATCTTCATGGAGCCGAGACATCCACCTAGCCTGGAACATCTGCCTTCCTCTGGAATATATATATTTTTTCTTCTTGTCTAAGAAGAAAATTAATTCTCTCCCCTGCCCCTGCCTCTTGCTCTCTTTAGACTACATCTATAAGTATATATTTGAGCATTTAATAATAAAAGTTCATACATAAATAATTATAGAACTGCTCTTCAATTAGGAAAACACACATTTGATGATTTTTTTTTTTTCAGAAATGGCTTTGTGCTATAATTTGAATTTCTGCCAAATGAATCCAGGTTACTTTTTAAAGTGTATTTTCCATGCTTGTTCGCCTATTTTATCTTATGCCAAATTTATATTAATATGTTTTATATTGATATTAATATCATATGTTTTGATTTTCAAATAAAATACTAGTCATGTTTAGATGTTACCAAACTTAACTTTTTTTTCTTATCTTAAACAACAGCATCTCTAATGTTAAATAGGAATAATGGATCCCTTATTTCTAATACAAAGTTTTGAATTTTCTTTGCTTTATTTTTGAAGCAGAACTTATAAATAAATGTTTCTCATAATCTAGAAAGCTGGAAAAATGAGTCAAATAAAGATAGAATAATCTTAGGTCTAAATGTTAAGGGTCAATATTTCAGACAGTGATGAAACTTTATGTTTTATATTAGTATTTTCCCCTTTGGTTCTTTTTCATTAGAATTGTTTCTAGCTTAAGAAATCCTAAGTGACTGTAGTTGTAGACCAAGACGGAGTAGATGCACTATTTCTCTTAGAGCTAAAAACCCTGGACACTATGTATAAAACAATCATAAAATAACTTTGGAAGGTGGAGAGAGGAAGCATGCCATATGAGACCCTTAAGACCCGAGGAATTGCACAGTGAGTTTCTTATTTTTTGTGCATTTTGTTGTTGTTGTTGTTGTGTTGTTTTCTTTTGTTTTTGCCTCATATATCCCAGACTGTGTGCTGGAGAGGCCAGCAATCGGGAAACACCAACAAGAGCAAACATAAAAACCCCGTAAAAAGACAGCTCTTTACAGCCAAAATACAGAAAAAGGAGGAAACCTAGCAAGACAGCAAACTTCCAGACAATAGGCACCCTACTTCAGAAAAACAGCACAGAAGAGAAGCAGCTTTGTCCCCATGTCCAGCAGCGCGGGCTGAGTGGGGAACCTAGACTTTCACAACTCATGTCTTCTTCCGTTGCACAGAAACACCAAAGTCCTGGTTGCCCTAAACAAATCCTATCATTGCAAACACTAAATCCTGTCAGTTCTCCTTCTGTTGATTCTATTGACTATTTCCACTGTCAGTGCTCTCTTACTTAAAATATAGTAAAAGCCTCATTATCATCTCTGCACTTGCCATGAACCACCTCACCCCAATCCAGTCTTTACTGCAGCTGGAGTAACCCTTCCAAAACATGTGTTATCCCTCCATTGAAAATCCTCCAATGGCTTCTCTGCCAAAAATACAAAGTCCAAACTATTTTATATGCCCTTTACTACTTATTTTACTAAATACAAAAAGAAGTTAAATTTCTCTCAAGAATTTTGTAAGTAGAAAAAATTAAGAACTCTAATTTTACACCATTTTAACTTACATTAAAGTCATACACGTCGTAAGGTGCTACATTCACAGCTACTTGCATAAGCACACTCCAGTAACTTCAAAAAACAGAGGAGGAACAAATCATACTGTCCTATGAGATTTGAAAATAAAACCTACACATTTATCCTATCTATGAAATAACCAAAAGACAAAAGCTACTTTTAAATGTATACAGCATAGAATTGTTTATATTATGTGCAACTCTAAACATGCTCCTAGGACTCAAATAAAAAGGATGCTTCTTTTTGAGTATCCTTAGAGGTGAAAATTTGTTTAGGGCACTTGCTACTGATCTCTAGGTGAGAACTTTCAACCTAATAATTTATTTTTTCTCATTCAATGACAATAGTGTTCACCAAGACATACCTTATTTCCAGAGCCCCTGGCATCCCATTTTCAAGGACTAAGATGAGTAAAGTCATTCAAATACTTGATGAGTAGACAGAAGGAAACCCCTATTTTCCCTTGGTCAGTAAACAAACCAAAAGAGAATAGTATTCCAGCATGTTGAAGATGCTCTGGCAGATCATTAATCCCAGAAAAATCTCTCCTAACTTACTGATGCGTGGATTCCATTTTCAAATTTCTCATTAGTTCTTCTTTATGGATTAAATGCCGATGTTCACGAGTGAATGCACACAGCTTCAGCTGATGGATGTAATTGGGTTGTAATGGATTTTAGCTGCTGTTCCTTCTGATCTAGCCAATTTGAAATGCAGTATCAACGTATTCTCCCCATCTCTCGGTAGGGAATGAGAAATTGAAACCTACAAGATGAAATTTATCAACTTTCATAAAGTCAGCTTCAACCATCATAAAACTGTTAAACGTCTCATTATTATTCCACCACGGTTATTTCTTGAACTCTGGTCTGGCAGTCAAAATATTAAAGTGTGGTTGGAATAAGTAGAGTTGATCCTTCCATATTCTGTGTGTCCTCAACATTGATTTAGGTGCTGTAAATATTACCAAGTGAAGATGACATTAACACAGCAAAATTTAACACCAGAAACATAAAATGACAAGAAAAGATTTAAAGGTTGCAAAACCTTCTGCAATTTTATATTTAAAGCATGATTTGTAGCTACACAAGGTTCAATAACAAAGATTACATGTTTCAATGTCTCAAAAATTGCTACTGAGCTGCTCTTCTGGTGTATTCTGGTGTATCTTGGTGCTGCAACATCTGGTGATAAATGAGGAACATGGTTTGGAGAGGACCCAAAAAAGTTGTTAGCCGTCACGGTCCCCCTTCCTTTTCTACACTGTTTTATGTATTGTGTCCTGAAAGTCACAATGGGTATTTTTCTTTGGTTCTATACTCACGAGAACTGTAAAACTGAGGTCTGGAATTTAATTGACGCCAAATAGACTGAACTTTTCTTTTACCACTAATAGTATAAAATGTAAAATATGGTGAAACAGCTACTCTATTAAGATTTTTAAGTGAAGAGTATCACAGGAAAACATCTCTCCATTTCTACTGGCCTTAAATCCTTCATTAAATTAGTGGAGAAATTCAAGATTCTCATACGATTCTAAAGTTTACTCAAATAATACAAAGAACCCTGTAAAACACCAATAGACATTTACACACCACTCTGTTTTATTCTAGAAAGACAACTTACCACTGATAAAATTACTGAACATAGGCTAGATAAAAAGACAGAGCAAAATATATTATCTAGTTCTTATCAGTTGTGTTTCTGAATTTACACAATATTTTTTTGTATTGTACATTTTACAAAGTAGTAAGGCAACTATTCTTTGGGTTCACAAAAGTTAGCCAGCTAAATTGACATATCTGTGAGAAAATGGAAAAGATTAATGTCTTATTTGCTTTTTATAAATAATACTAATTAGCACATATATTTCATTTAGCATCTTCAAAACACTTGACAAACATTAAGTAATTAATTAATTAAACAAAAAACCATGATGAGCTTAATTGGAATCCCCTCAAAGACATGCAATACTTCTTGGTTCAAGCAGGTTTTGAAATAACAAGAATAACCTTTCTTGTGATATTTGACTGCCAGTTTGAGCCCGGAAAGTACCTGGCTGCATGACAATTAGATGTTTTTAAAAAGGTCAATTGGATTTTGTGTAACCTCGAAAATGAGAGGTTAAATTTTTAAAAATTTCTCTCTCTCTCCCCACCTTTCTCCATTACTTTTTATGCTCACACACACACACACACACACGGGCACAGAAGTGGCTTTTAATCTGCCGAATGAAAACTCTCCCTCCCACTTGAAAGACAATACCCAGAACCATATGACAAATGACATTGTATTAGCATCCAACAAACTGCACAGGAAGACATCACTTTAAAGAAAAAATAACTTGCTTTATCTCTATATATTAATATTAAAACCAGTAGTTATTATCTATAAAAACAATACCTTCTTTCTCTGACACATAGGAGAAAAATTAACTCAGCAGTAACCAATTTTTTCTCTACAAAGGAGAGTCTTCCCTATTGACAAGAAGTAAAATTTAGGTTCTTTTTCGCTTCTTGTTTTTATTTGCACCCAGCCTAAAGGTTTAAAATAAAATAATCTTTCTTAATGGGGGAAAAAAAAAACTCATTTCAAACATGATAAATCTCAGAGGAAGAATGATATATGAATTTTCAAGGTTGTTCAAAAAAATATTATGTTGCTGACCTGCCCTTGTGTCATGGAAGCCCCTCAAGGTGACTCACTGACACAGTATGAGAAGGAAGTGACCCTGGTAACCCTGTCTTCTCTTTGTATTAGAATCTTCCCTCTTAGCAACAAAAGACTCTCAAAGAGAAGAGGATCGAGTAGGTCTATGATGCTTGTAAAAAATGTTCTTTAATCTAGTCATAATTCAAAGTTATTGAATTGCCTTTGATGGTATTTGTACTACAGACAGTATTTGTACTACTAAAAACATCCAATTTGATACTTAATTTTCAATTATTTTTTTGATTAAAAAATATATTAACTACCCTCATCACTTATTTCATTAGTCACACTTGGTAAAATTGGTTTTGGCTATTTCTGAAAATCAACCCCCTTCCTAAAAAGGTGAAGATTTGCTATGATTGGATTGAAATAATTAAAAGAAAATGTGTTCATTGCTCTGATAATATTCCAAAAGAGATATTTTAAAAGCAAAATATTTAGAATTTAGGTAGTCTTATGTTTTGGTCATTTTATTAAAAAGGAATCTAAATTTTTTGTGAGGTTTTATATACACCTATTCTAATAATGTTATCTTTTCTCAAAAAGTTATATAATTTTACCTCTCCAGCTGATAATCTATATTTCCATCATACCTAACTCCCTTTTACACCTCAGAGATATCAAGATTTGTTTCACACACGTGGCTCCATGTTCAATGCTGCTGCTCGAGTAAAGTATCACTTACATCTCTTCCTAGTGACGCCTGTACCATTTAGATGAGGTGAGGAGAGACCCATCGCCTTCCATTCTGAGCTTTAAAAACAAAACTTGTTTATTAAGTTCATTACGTGGAAAGTAAAACTCAATATTCTTTGATTTTCTTACATTTAAAAATAAATCTGGGGTCATTTGTTTTGGATCCCATGATGCTCTCTGAACCTTTAAAATTAGCAATGCAAAGGAAAAAAAGTCTTTTTTCCAGTAGGATATCTATATTTGTAATGTATTTAAGCATGACGTTGAATGCTCAGCTGAATAAAGAGACAGATAAAGATGACGGGGACACAGCAGGGGTCAAGGGGTCAAGGTATTAGATAAAGAATTTCATAGTTTTTTCACCAACAATATGAACTTGAAATTACCAGTGTTATTACGATAAGTTATTAGAAGAAATGTACAGGAGCACCAAGAGCAAAGAACAAAAAAGAAAGAAAAGGAACAAAGGAACATATCTGGTTATAGTTTTTAATCTTCTTTAGACATAACAAGGGAAAAGAAGAATGAGCACATGCAAAAAGTTAACTGTTAAATGAGCATAAGACAGTACGTGCTTTTTTCTGACTTTTTATTGTCCCCCTGTCTCCTAGAGTTTGGTTGTTTGTATTCTATCTTTTTATGCTAATCCAGATGCAGTCCATCTCTGCACAACAGTAGTTTGTATTTCCCGGGGATCTAGTGAGGATTCATCAATTTGTATGGATTAAATTATTAGCTTGTGTTGCCGAGAATCAGATCTTCATTCTTTTTTATGTTTCTCTACCTCCACCCCCTACATCATTTAAGAAATCCTACACTAATTATCCAATTTCAGCCAAAACAGAGTCTAAATTTCAAGCTTTATTTTCTTTATAATAAGCCTCTTCGGTCCCACTTCAAAGGCAGTTAAAAGGCTGCCGTCAACACTAAATTGTACAGCAAGGACACTTTGTACTAAACTCTTTTTAATGCTCCTCAGCACTAAACCTGATTGTCTTACCTGTCCAGATTGTGCAGATTTAATCAATTCTTTGAAATAGGAGTGAGATATTGTTTCCTTTAGTTAAGAAAAATGATTCAAAGGAATAGAACTGATCTTTCAATACATTGAAAGAGTAAAAATGCAAGGAGAATCCAGAGGGATAAGAGAATTCCTCGTTCTACCTTGTGCTGCCTTTCTATTTGATTTATGGACAATCTATAAGTTTTTCTGTTGGAGAAAAAAATCTCATAGGAAGGAACGAACAGTCTCTTTCAGATTCCAGGAAAATCTCCCAAATGATGTAGCACCAATATTGAGAACACTGCTCCGTAACTGCATTGGACAATTCGGTTGCTCAGAGCATATTCACCATCACATATTTAGCTGTGCCCCAATAAATATATCACAGATTTTATTAGCATTTGACCAAACTTAACATTTCACACCCTTTCCAATAAGTATCACCTCTCTCAATCTCTCTCCCTTTTTCACTCTTACATACACTATCACAAATACACTCACACTCACTCACACGTACCATTCCAAGATTCTACGTGCTCAGCCATAACCTTCATTCCCTGAACTACTTGTGTGTGTGTGTGTGTGTGCATGTGCATATGTCTGTGTCTATGTGTGTGTCTGTCTGTGTATTCTGGTTTCAAACTAACACAGGGCTGACATCTTTTATGATTAAAGAAAAAAGGAGAACTCACCAAAAGACATGGGCAGGGCTGGCCAGTTAGCTTAGTTGGTTAGAGCGTGGGGCTGACAGCACCAAGGTCCAGGGTTTGAATCCTGTACCAGTAGCCACCAAAATAAAAAAAATAAATAAATAAATAAGAAGAAGTCATGGGCAAAAGTGCTTATTATTGGTATTGTTAATTTAACTGTATACTTCACTCCTCACCCCTTAGATATGAGTGCCAGCTAACACAGAGATCCAGAGGAAGAGATTGGAGAATTTTGTTCCAAATGGTTTATTCAGCATTGAGGAATATCAATGAACAACAACAACAAAAAGACCTGCCCTCCATAGAGCTTCTACTGGGAGAAGACAGAAAATAAGTAAATAAGTTAAATATTATCCTTTTAGAATATAAATGTTAAAAAGAAGGTGGGAGCTAAAAAAAACAAACAAATTAATTCACCCACATACACACACACACACAAAAAAAAAAAAACCGGGGGGGGGGGGAAGAAGATATAACAACTATACTTTCATGAAGTTGTTACAACAAGCAAACGGAAAGGACATTCTTGGTGGGGAGGGGAGAGAGGGAGGAGGGAGGAAGGTGTCGGTGATGGGCCATAATAATCATATACAGTGTATATTGACAAAATAAAAATTTAACGAAAAAAAAATCATAAAAAATAAAATAAAATAAAAAAATAAAAGGGATTGGGAAAGGCAGAGACTGCCTCATGAGGAAGTGGCAGTGAACGGTCTTGAAGAAAGCCTTGAGAGAGTCATCAGACGTTAGGGGAACAGAATCATATGTAGCTCAACTACCGTGGTCAGCCGTGCATGTTGTGGTGCAAAACCTTAATGATCCTACACAGTGTTTCTTCCAGGCAGACAGAGATGCTGCTGCAAAGTGGTGGGGGTACAGTGTGCATAGCAGGTGCATGAGAAAGGGGGATCATTGTAGCTGAAGCAGAGAGTGCAAACTAGAGAGTAGGGAGAAATAAGGTGAGAGAAGGAACAGAAGTCAAATGAGCCTGAGTTTCTCTTTTATAATACGATCCAAATAAAGGAAACATGCTTGGAACCTTAAGCCTCAAGTAGCTTGTAGTCTAGATTAGGAGTCTGAAAACTTTTTTTGTAAAGATCTAGACAGTAAGTATTTTAGACCTAGTGGACTATTTTGTCTCTTTCGGAACTACTCAATTCTTTAATTGTAACACAAAAGCAGCCAAAGAAAATGTTAAATCAATGAGTATGGCTGTCTTCCAATAAAACTTAATTTTAAAAAATAAGCAGCAAGCCAGATTTTGCCCACAGCCATAGCTTTCAACCCCTCATTTAGCACTGAACAATATAACATTCTATGATGATGGAAGTGTCCTATTTCAATGATGCCAAATACAGTAGCCAATTGTCACATGTGGCTGTTGCACTAGAAATGTGATTGGAGTGACTAAGGAACTACAGTTTAAATTTTACTTAATTTTAATTTAAATAACCACATGATGCTAGTGGTTACTGTATTAAACAGCAATGGTCTAAAGAAAAAAAATAAGCATGGAAAAATACAAAGACTATGTTTTAAAATAGCAAAAGTCATACTAATGCAAGTAAGAAGTAATAGTACTGACCAGGAGTTTAACTGAAGGTTTCATGGACTAAGAAGCATTGAACTCGTCTTGAATAATAAACAGACTTTGGTAAGCTTTCTGACCTTGCAAGGAAAACAAAAATGGAAATAACCAAAGCAGCAATAAGGACTTTTAAAACATATTTCTCAACATTAATTCTTTCGATCCACAAACATGGAAAGTCTTTCTATTATTTTGTGTCCTCTTTAATTGCTTTCATTAGTGTTTTGTAGTTTTCATTATAGAGATCTTTCACCTACTTAGTTAAATTGATCCCTAAGTATTTTATTTTTTTGGTGGCTATTGTAAATGGGCTAGCTTTCTTGATTTTTTTCCTGCTAGTTCATTGTTGGTGTATTTAAAACGCTTCTGATTTTTGTGTATCGATTTGTATCCTGCAACTTTACTGAATTAGTTTGTCAACTCTAAGAGGTTTTTGTTGAAATCTTTAAGTTTTTCTATATTTACTGCAAACTGGGACTGTTTGACTTTGTCTTTTCCAATTTGGATGCCCTTTATTTCTTTCTCTTGCCTAATGCTCTGGCTAATACTTCCAATGCTATGGTAAATAGAAGTGGTGAGAGTGGGCATCCTTGTCTTATTATTGTTCTTAAAGGAAAATCTTTCAGGATGATGTTGGCAGTGGGTTTGTCATAGATGGCTTTTATTGTGGTGAAATACTTGCCTTCTATTCCTAGTTTGTTGAGAGCCTTTATCATGAGGGATGTGGAATTTTGTCAAATGCTTTTTCTGTATCTACTGAGATAATTGTATGATGTTTGCCCTTGATTTTGTTGATGTGGTGTATCACATTTATTGATTTGTATATGTTGAACCGTCCTTGCATCCCTGGGATGATTCCTACTTGATTATGGTGTATAATCCTTTTGATGTGTTGTTTAATTCTGTTTGGTAATATTTTTGTTGAGAATTTTTGTGTCATTTTTGTCAAGGATATCCGTCTGTAATTTTCTTTTTTTGTTATGTCTTTGTCTGATTTTGGTATCAGGGTGATACTAGCCTATAGAATGAGTTTGAGAGAATAACCTCTGTTTTGATTTTTTTGGAATAGTTTCAAAATGTCCATTCTACTCAAAGCAATCTACAGATTTGATGCAATCCCCATTAATACCATTGACATTCTTCACAGAAATGGAAAAAACAATCCTAACATTCATATGGAACCGTAAAATACTCCAAATAGCTAAAGCACCCTGAGCAAAAAACAAATAAATAAATAAGGCCAGAGGCATTACACTACCTGATTTCAAATTATACTTCAAAGCTATAGTAACCAGAACAGCATGGTGCTGGCATTAAAAACAGACACATGGACCAATGGAACAGAATAAAGAACCCAGAAATCAATGCATGTATTTATAGCCAACTGATTTTTGACAAGGGCACCAAGAACATATGTTGGAGAAAAGACTCTTTTCAATAAATGGTGCTGGGAAAACTGGATATACATTTGTAGAGGAATGAAACTTTATCTGTACCTCTCACCACATAGCAAAATCAACTCAAAGTGGATTAAGACTTAAAAATAAGACTGGAAACTATAAAACTCCTGGAAGAAAAGACAAAGGAAATACTTCAGGATGTAGGATTGTGCAAAGACTTTATGAATAAGATCCCCACCACCACCAAAAAATAGGACCCCAAAAGCACAGGCAACAAAAGGAAAAAAAAAACCAAATGATATTATATCAAACCAAATCTTCTGCACAGCAAAGGATGCAATCAACAGAGTGAAAAGACAACCTACAGAAGGGGAGAAAATATTTGTAAACTATGCATCTGAGAAGAGATAAATATCCAGAATATACAAGGAACTGAAACAGCTTTATATTTTAAAAGCAAATAATCCAATTAAAAAATGGGCATATGAGCTGAATACACATTTCTTAATAGAAGACATACAAATGGCCAACAGGTACATAAAATATGCTCAACATCACTCAGCATCAAGGAAATGAAAATCAAAACCACACTGAGATATCATCTCATGCTAGTTAGACTGGCTATGATCAAAAAGACGGAGAATGACAAATACTGGAGAGGATACAGAGAAAAGGTAACCATCCTGCACTGTTGGTGGGACTGTAAATTAGTGCAGCCATTATGGAAAACAGTATGAAGGTTTCTCAAACAACTACAGATAGAACTACCATATGATCCCACTACTAGGTACATACCCAAAGAAATGGAAATCATCATGTCGAAGGGAAACCTGCACACCCATGTTTACCGGAGCTCTACTTACAATAGACAAGTTATGGAACCAACCTAAATGTCTATCAATATCCAGATGGCTAGATAAGGAAAATGTGGTATATATACACAATGGAATACTACTGAACCATAAAAAAAAGAAATTCTGCTCTTTGCAGCAGCATGGATGAGCTTGAAGAAAATTATGTTACGTGAAATAATCCAGGGACAGAAAGAGAAATACCACATGTCCTCACTCATAAGTAGGAGCTAAAAATAAATAAATGAGAAAGAAAGAAAGATTAAGAAACAAAGACAGAAACAAAAATCATAATAATAAGTTGAACTTTCAGAAAGAGAGGACAGAACTGTGATTACTAAATATGGGAAAGGAAGAGGAGAAGGGGGTAATGAGAAATTGATTAACGGACATCAAACAGCTAGTTAGGAAAAGTAAGTTCTAGTGATGTACAGTTCAGCTACGCATCTTTAATTAACATTAATTTACTGCATATTATCAAATGGCTAAAAGAGAGGAGATTGAATCTCCTCCACCCAAAGAAATGATTACTTTTTGTAAAGATGAATATGTTAATTATCCTGACTTGATCATAACACATTTTACACAGATGCTGATAATTCAACTCTGTGTCCCACAAATATGTATAATCAATTATGTTTCCATAAAAAAAATAAACTGTATTTTTCCTTTAGCAATGATACTTAAAAATTGAAAAGTGTTTTACACTCAGAGTCACTTGTATGGTACCCTACTGTTTTCCAAAAATACCATGATACAGTAGAGTAGGTATAGGCTTTAGAACCAGGAAAACTGATCTAAAGTTTTGTTCTGCCTCTTACTTATCATATGAGTTTGAGTAAGTCTCTTTACCATTTTGAGCAGCAGTTTTCTTATCTTTAAAATGGAAGAAAAAGTAATAACGATCTCTTAGGTCATTTGCAAAACATCAAAGATGATTCAATTATGATACTTAGAATAATGCTGTGAACTTAAGATTCAGTTACTGAGTTATTATTTAATCACTGTTATATCATAAACATAGTTTCAATCAATTCTCATAGATCTGTGTGAGTAAATAAGAGTAGTTATTATCATCTTTTTTGTTTGTTTAACAGGAGAGTTATTTGTATATAACATACCAAGGTATCTTGCCTAAGACCTCATAGCTCATAAATGGTAGAACCGAGCTCAGAAGGTTCAGCATTTCTTATACTTATTCCAGTGCTTTCTCCATTACCCATTGTTAATTCCTTTATCAAGACAAACTAAAGAAATATTTGGAAAATTACTTCTAAATTGGACCTATCATTCTGGTGTATAATAAGAAATATTCAAGCTTATGGGGGCTTCATCCCAATAGTCAATTATATTTACTAGTCAGATATTTTGTCTTGACATAAAATCTATCCAGACTTCACATCATTCTACATATTTTTTTCAAGATATCTTCATCTGTATAATCATTAATCAATGACAGTCTAGAGAAATGAATCTTGATGTTCATTATGCAAAATGAGTCAAACATGCTAATACATAGGACTTTATGTCTTCAGCCTTCTTTGACATGGGTTTGTGTTAAGTCCTGTGTTTTCTAACAGCTTATGTTTAATTTATATTTTCAAAGCAAAGTGATGAATTGCTTAAAATATAAGCAATTTCACTTCTAACTCTATCTTGTTTCCTAACATTCACAAACACAGGCACTGAGCAACACAATAGTCTTTTCTATTTTCAAATAAAGAAGATGATAAAATGGCATGAGTAAGTGGAAGCATGTTTTCTTTCCTTACATCAGGGCAGAACATAGATGAACAGCAATAGGAAGTGTATGTGTTGGAAAGCAGGACATTTTTGAGTTAGAATTACTCCACCCCCTCATTTTACCCATTTTCATATCTAAGTGTCAAATATGGTTGGCCAACTCCAACTTATCTTTATCACATTGCATCCCTCTAGGTGTGTGAAAGGAAACTTACTGGTAGTCTCTGAGATACTGATGTTATACCCTAGGTCATGAACTGCAAGTGGAAGGAGAAGCTGCCCAGCTCAAGGATCAAACCAATTGCATTAGACCTTCTCTTTCCAAAGCTGACACTGAATCTATTCCATATGATAGGGTATAGCTAAGTATTTCCTGTCTGATGTTAACTTGATGTCTCTTCATGGGATTTGAGTTTGAGACTCAACCCACCATGCACTGGAAGAGACTGACAAGGGAAAGAGGTTACAGAAGAAGGACATCAATTTCTTGGTTTGAGTTCCTTTCACCATTCACTTAAACTGAGAGTCCTTAATGTGTTCCCAAATCAACCTCAGCCTGCAATGAACATCCCACATCCAAATTAGTATACTATGTCTAGTTGTACATTTACTTTCTAGTCTCTTTGAAGAGATTTTTAGAAAAGCAGAACAGGAAAGGAGCATTGAAATAATTGGGAAATGTTACTTATCTGTTTGTTTATTTTATTCAATTCATTCATTCATCACAGATGGCCACACTGAGGTCCAGAGAGGTAAAGTTCCTTACTGAAAGTTTTATGCTGGTTAATAGCAGAGCTGTGTTTAGCACCAGTGTCTTTGAAGTTTCACTCCAGTACTTATTCTCTTGCAAGTACTGTTCCCTTTATATATAGACATCTCCAAGAATATACCATAGCTTTTTATTATTATTATTATTTTCTAAGGAAAAACATAATGTTCTAGGTTCCTTCTATGTAAAAGTTTTTTCTTACAAGCAATCTGTACATTTTAGGGAGTTAATCACACAGACTTCATGAATTTTACAGTATTGTAAAATGAGAGAATATTCACTGTTGCTTTAGTGACCCCCCATACCACCCCCCTCTCGTGTACCTCCCTACCTCTTTCACAAATTCAAATTTGTCAGTTGTTCCCAGCCCAGCTTCATAAAGCCTTCCCTAAAGAATCCAGCCTTCGTAATTTCCCTTATAGTCAATGCTATATGCTTCAGCTCTTAATAATACATTCATATTGCTCATATCAATCTAATGGCTCCCGAATCGATGGTATTTAAAGTCTACCTAGACGGTTCATGACACATAGCTTTTTCTTGCACCACGGTGAGCATGACTCCTTCTCAATTATATACGAATGTGAAGGACCCAGTTAGGACTTTGATGGCTTCAAAGAGTGGCTGTGACTTCCCAAATTACTCTGAAATTCTCTCTGTACTTGGTTTATTAATTAGGGAATGAGCGTCAAAGTCCACTCTAGGTTCGAATTGCTATTACTTCGTGAGTATTCTTGCCCCCAGAAGACCTTACTACATTCAGCTGAGCCAACAATCTTCATAAAGCATTGATATTTCATTCACATCATAGTTAGGAAGCTTTGCTGCTCTCCTAATGTCTAAGAATAAGACTTTAAAGAAAAACATCTCCATGGGAAGTCTAGCATTGCTTAGGAATGAATAATCTGCGGCTGCCAGAAAACATTACTTGATTATCAGTTTGAATTTTCTTTTGCTCTGTAGTTTTATCACATCAAGTATTTCTTTTATTCCCTTGAAATACCCCAAACTGTTGTTCTCCCTCCTTGCTGTCTCTATTTCTTTAAAATATTCGGCAAGCTGCACATTTTGATTGATCCCCCCATTTTTTTGTTCTCCCCAAGTGCTAACTTCTATCTTCAATGCATTCTTGTCTATTGTTCTTTAAGATTAAATCAATGAAAATTACAAAAGCTAAATAATTTTTAACAAGCTACTTGGCCCCTCCCTGCACCTTCTCACAAAGGATTTTTTTCCATCTTATCACTTTCCTTCCACAAGTACCATATACCTTAATTAAATTATAACAATTCTTTTGAGGCTTATGAATAAATCTTCATTTGTTTTCTTTATTAGCATTCAATCTACTTTTGTTAATTGTGTAAATGTTCCCCGTAGGCAGAAAAGCAATATAACTTAAATGAAGCAGGGCTTTTTGTTAAGGATAGTCAATTTGATTAACATCACAGTCAATATGATGAATGGAAGCATTTTGGAACAAGTTGCCCAGTAACTTGAAATTGACAATATAAAGTGTATGCCATTAAAACTAGAACAATAAATTCAACAATGTATCATAAAATTGATCTGGGATGCTTCTTAGTTTGGGATAAAATAATGATTCTCCGCATTTACATAATATCAGTCATTCTGGATTCAATGCCTATAAATACTCTATCATCTTGATGCTTAAATGATGTGGAAGCAAGTGGACTTCATCAGTGTTGAAGGAGTAAAATGGTAATTCGGGCTTAGAGTGATAGAAATTGATTACCCCTGTACAGCTAACATGGTATAGTAAATAGGAAAGGATTTACAGCAAACATAAGTAAATGTTCATGGGAACCACTTAAAACATAAACCAAGAAACTGCAAGCTTCCAACTATAGACTTTCTCTGTCAACCAGATGCTTACCAATATTCTGGTGGATAAATGTCTAATTAACAAATTTTCTTGTGATAAAGGGGAAGTAGATGGAAGAAAATGTACTTACGGATTGGATTAAGACTGCTGTAAAAATAAGCATTCTTCTAAAAGACTAATGGCTAATTCCCATTCATGGATTCCTTACATTTTCTAGAATTAAGGTTCTAGATCTTAGGAAAGCAAAAAATAAAGAACATTATTTTGGTTTTATTAAGTATTTTTTTTTTGTGGGTTTTGTTGTGTGTATTGCTTTTTTTTTTTTTTAAGCAAGATTGTAATACAATTTTTTGTACTGGGAAAGAGAAGGTGATTTTTAAGTAAAACATCCTATCAAGTGAAATATCAATAAAAGAAAAAGGGACAAAGAGAGAAGAATCTTTTGTGGAATATTCATTACCTGGCAGAAAAATGAAATCAGTATAATCATGAAATAGAGAAGAAACAGTAACTAAATAAATCTGCTCTCTATTAAAAAATAATTAAAAGCAATAAATATAGATTTCACATGTGAAATCTAACTTCTTTCCCAGTCTTCCTACAGAGGAGCAAACTGATTCTTAAAATTAGCAGGTTCATATAAATCAAATTCTTATCAAGCGATTGCTGCCCTTTATCCAAACTCTCCTGGTTTCATAAACAACTGCTAAGGTATCCAGATTTCTCAGTTATCATCTTGGTTTCACTATATTGTATTTATCACCCTTAGGACTCTTTGAAGAAACTACTACGTATTTCTGTTTTGACAAGATGACATATAAAACAAAATGTAGATAGTTTACTTTTAAAGAGACCTAGAATTAATGTAATTTTAAAAAGAAGAAATTCTGTTGTACACTAAGGAATTGGCTTCAGGCTATAAATTCTTGGAGGTAAATGCAGCTTTTAGTACAAAGATAAATTATGTACAAGTGCAGAACAAGCATCTTCAGGGAAAAAAGTTTAAAAGTTCTTTGGGGAAAAAAGAGTAAAACATTCTAAATAAAAATCTCCTAATAGTCTTTCTTCTAACCAGAGTTTTCCCCAACAGTTATTTTATATGTTCCCTATTTCTTCAATGGAGTATAGAAGATGCTGAAGAATATAAAGTCAGTATGTTCCTTTCTGCTTAGAATATGCCAGGACTGTCTTGTTAAGGTTAAGATTAAGATTTAAAAAAAAAAAAAAGCCTATCGCACAAAGAACAACAGATTTTGAACAGAAGGCAAAAGAAGCAGGTAATCCTGAAATGCCTGAGCAGGGCTGAAAGGAAATCAGCGAGTTACAGCAACTTACATCGAGAAGGTGACCTCGATTAGACAAAAGAGTGCTTCACACACTCGAACGTCGAGATGCCTATATTCTGAGGTAAATATATTTCTTTAAATGTTGTTCCTAATTATATATAATAAAAAGGTAGTAGATACATGCAATATATTTTATGCTATTTTAGAAAGGCTATCTTTTATCATCTACTTATTGGTATAACAATTCTACTGGGATTTGAGAGAGCTGTGTGATTTTTTGTTTGTTTAAATACTTAATTATTTTAGAGCAGTTTTAGGGTCACAACAAAATTGAGAGGAAGGTACAGAAATATCCTGTATACCCCCTGGCCCCGACATTCATTGCTTCCCCAGTTATCAACATCCCCCACCAGAGTGGGATATTTGTTTTAATTGATGAATCTATACTGACACACCAAAATCATCAAAAATTCATAGCTTTACTTTTAGTAAAACTTAGGGTTTACTCTTAGTGTTGCACATACCATGGGTTTGAACAAATGTATATGACATGCATCTACCATTATAGTATTGTGCAGAATAGTTCCATTGCCCTAGAAATCCTCTGTGCTCTGCCTACTCATCCTTTCTGCCCTGCCCCTTACACCTTGGTAACCACTGATTTTTTTACTGTCTCCTTAGTTTTGTCTTTTCCAGAATGTCATATAATTGGAGTCATGTGGCCTTTTCTGATTGGTTTCTTTCACTTAGTAATGTGCATGTAAGATTCCTCCATGTTGGACCGGCCCAGTGGCGCACTGCTACGGTGCGCCGCTTGGGAGCGCGGTGATGCTCCTGCCGAGGGTTCGGATCCCACATACAGACCGGCCGCTCACTGGCTGAGCGAGGTGCGGGCGCAGCACCGAGGTTTGCGATCCCGTTGCCGGTCCCGGTCCGGTATGGGCGCGACACTGAGGGTTGCGATCTGTTGCCGGTCACGAAAAAAAAAAAAAAAAAAAAAAAAAAAAAAAAAGATTCCTCCATGTCTTTTCATGGCTTGATAAGTAATTTCTTTTTAGTGCTGAATAATACTTCACTGTCTAGATGTATCACAATTTATGTATCCATTCATCTACTAAAAGACGTCTTGTTTGCTTCCAAGTTTGGGCAATTATAAATAAACCTGTTATAAACATCCTTCTGCAGGTTTTTGTATAGACATAAATTTTCAGCTCCTTTGGGTAAATACTAAGGAGCATGGTTACTAGATCCTATGGCAAGAGTATGCTTTGTAAGAAACTTCCAAACTGTCCCAAAGTGGCTGTACCATTTTGCACTCCTACCAGCAATGAATGAGAGTCCCTGTTGTTCCACATCCCTGTCAGTATTAGGTGTTGCCAGTGTTCCAGATTTTGGTCATTCTAAGTGTGTAGTTGTATCTCACTGTTGTTTTAATATACATTCCCCTAGTGACATATGATGTGGAGCATCTTTTCATATGTTTATTAGCCATCCTTATATCTTCTTTGGTGAGATGAGATTTTCTATTTTTTAATTCAAAAACAAGTAAAAGTGGAAAAGTATATGTCTTCTTTTGGTTTATTTAACACCATATATGAAAAGCCTGATTGTTCTGACAACAAAAACCAAGACATTATTTACCTGGTAGCATTGCTTCTTGATTTCAGATAAAGTAACCAGGAGAGAAGTTTATAGGTTTAAGATTGAAAGGGGAACTTTGTAGAGGTTAATGTTACAGGTTGCATCAGGACATTTTCTACATGGTTTCAAATTTTCATTTTTCTTGAATGAACTTGGGGTGCCATCACCTTTTTCCAATGTGCACATTTAATATCATCTTGGTATGGAGAATTCAGAGCTCCCAAGAACAAGAAAATGAGCTAACTATGAATAGGGAAGGAGAAGAGATCATTTGACCTGACTTGTACTTTCTTTTCACTATATTCCTATTTCCTTGTCAATAACCTTCCCCACTATGCTCAAATAAATAAAGAGACACAGTTCCAGTTTCACCTGTTTTTTGTCACATCCTAAGTATGGGTCTCTGTCCCTTTTTCCTGAACATGCACCCTGAGGAAGGATTCCAGGACAATGACCTTTCCATTCCTTTCTTTCTCACCAACTCTTTTTCAGAAACTACTTGCTGTCAGTGCACTTGTGAATCTCTTCAGTTCAAATGCATCTCTCACAAAAATATCCACTGACCCTGATCTTTGAAAGGAGCAAGAGAAGTTTTTAGCTGGAACTAACAGGGAGGAGAGGCAAGGCTTGACAGTCTGTATGGAACCCATGGAGACCAGTCTCTCAAGGAGCATCCCTCTCTCTCTCGGTTTGCCAAATCATTGTGCTTCTTAAACAACCACAGCTGGTAAATCTGCAGCAGAGGTAAAAAAGGAAAATAGTCCTCCAAGTGTAAATTATAGCCTATAAAAAGGAAAAGAAAACTTGTCATCTTTCAACCTAACCTCCCCCGGCAGAAGTAGCCTTTAAGAATTTCCTTTAAATGAGTACTCAACTTCTGGCAGGCTTCTCGCGATGCTGCTCACTTTGTTCAGGAATGATCTTTTAAGTTTTCCATCTTAGCTTCAGAGCATAGTTCTAAGAAAAGCTTTTTATTTTTCATGTTCTTTCTTCTTATCTCCAAACAAGTTTTTCTCCCTAATACAACATCACTTTCCAGGGAAGCGAACCAGCTCCAGTGTTGTATTTATGACTGTCTTAATGACTAAAATATTTAATGTTATCACACACACACACACACACACACACACACACACACAGAAGTCATATATAAATTAAAGGATGTGTTTAACTGTACCTTTCCTTTCAAGATCAGCACAAGACTTTTGATGCAGTATTTAATTAACAACAATACAGCAAAAGATAGCCCACTTTCAGGAATTAGAAACCCACATACAGGAGGAGTCTCTCTTCCCTCCGTGTTATCTTTTGTGTGTGTGTTTTTAATTAAATATCCCCGGGTCCTGGCGATACTGCAGATGTTTAACACAATACTCGTTCATTAGAAATGCTTTATACTTATCACATCTTGAAGATGAACTTCTTAGCTCTTTCTTTCAAGCACATGTTTCAGATTACTATGCATTGCAGGAGAATTTATTTGACAGGTTCAGAAGGGTCGAGCAGCAAGGAGATAATATTAAGAATCCTACCAGAATTGGTAAAAAAAAAAAAAAAAAAAAAAAAAAAAGGCAGAGTGGCTACACTAAGTCGTAGTCAGTAGTTCAGTGTGAATGAGTGCATGTGCTATTATCTCGCAGGCACATAAAATGAAAGGGAAGAAAGATAAGAAAGCTGTATCTTCCACCTGTTGGCACATGTATGGTTTTATTCTAATCCCCATCTCTCTCAACGCCCATCATTGAGCTTATTCATTCAGCTCCCATGGGCCCGCTGAGCTTAGATATTTTAGACGACTGCTAATGAGATGATGATCCTTTCACATTGCAGTTCATATCTGTGATCACAAAATATGCAAAGATGCCCCATTTCAGTTCTTACTAAACAGCTGGCAAACCATCCTTCCTTTGGGTCTGTGTTGTCTTTCTCACTCGATAGCTCCATCTGCCTATGCTTCAGATCCTGCCTGGATGATAGCAGCATGGTCTGAAGAGAGCAATGATGGAGGGGCTTCGACCCAACCACTGCCACTCCATGTGTGCCGTCATCTCCATCTCCCTCCTACTCATAGATTCTGCAGGAGAAATCCCCTGAGTCCACTTCTCCACGTGCATCACCTTCCCACCACCCTTTCTTCAAGAGCAGCTACAGTCTTCCCAGCTGCGGCCAGAGACAGCAGGGGGAAGGTTGAGCCAACACATAAGAATAAAGCAGACAGCAGTGACAGCTTTGGTCAGTGGCAACTAGAGCCATCCAGCATCTCTTGCAAAATTTTATTTTTTTCCAAAGCATTTTTGCCATTGGTGCTTGCCAAAGAGCAGTGCTGCTTGTTTGGTTTTGTTTTTATGAAAAGTTCAAAGTAAAAATTGAACTATTTGTTGGAATGAGAAATGTGGTACATTGGACTCTAGGGAAAGAGGAACATTGGCGACCTGCTACATACACTGGAAGTAAATCCTCAGGATAAATTTCCCTTTCTTTTCAAAGGTCTATGTTCCTTCTCGATTTCCAGATATCAGCTCTATTCTTAGACTGTGGTCCCCACCGTAACTCTCCTTCATAGTCTGTTCTTTTCTCACTTAAGGGCAGCTGTTTTATATACAAAGGGACTCCAATATCTACTCTTTGTCAACAAGCTAAGAATGATGAACACAGGAGGCAGAAGAAGCAGCAGGTGGATGTGGCCTGTGAAACAGTTCAAATAAGTATTTTCATTTCTTCCTGAAGTTTTTGGTTTTAAATGGACTTTTTACCTGACGTGCCTTGCCAAGCATAAGGTACTTGTGTTGTGGATACAAAGATTGTTCTTGATTTAGAGGGCCCCGCAGACCAGCAGAGGAGAAATGTGTGAAATTCAATGCAGTATATGATCCTTATATATGTGAAGTGCAATGGAAGATTTGGGGTAAAAAAATGAAAGAATAGCTTATCACAAGGAGTATAAATACCATTCAAGGTGTGGGACTGGCACCGCCTCAGATTTAGAGCTGTGAAAAGACGTGTGTGTCTCAGAAAAAGAAGGGTCACGGAGCACATTGCCAGAGTAGATGGGCATTGAAGGAGCAGGTGGAGCATGCAATAAAGTGCATTGGGGCCAGATGACACACCACATAATTGCCACATTATCCCACAGGAAACAAGGTCTTCTGAGGTGAAGCAGTGGGTGTGTCCCGGGGACACCAAGTCATCAGGAGGGATCGTCTGAATCCTCAGTGGAGGCGCTTGTGTTCCTGTTGGAAGAACCCAGACAGACTTGTTCTCCACCTCCCCACATGTCACACAAACTGCGGGCCTGGGCTGAAGGGGAAGGTTCAGTGTCAGAAAACTGCCCAGCGGGGGAACGGGAGGTGTCACGGAAGATGACGAGCACCAAGTATCAAAAGGACAAGTGATCCCATTCCAGCGCATCAGAGAGGTCAGGAAAAGGAGCATGGGTGCCTTCAGCACACCTTGTCTGCTGATATTTCCCTCATTTTCTTCTCGCTCAGCTCACTTTCTTTGAGTAGTGTCATCTGTTCTCTTGGCTTCTCTGAAATGACTGTCATATAGCCATGCCCCAGGGGCTGGAGCAGTGGCACACGCAAGGTACCAGAGATGGACCCAGAAGAGGCACAGGAATGGTGGATAAAGAGTCAAGAGGATTGTCCATCAGTGATGGAGAGCTGTGGCAGCTTCCCTTGGGGATCTGTGACTATATCAGGATGGCCTCTTTTAAGAATTAAAAGAGAGAAAATGCCTACTTTGCCATCTTATTTTTATTTAAAAACAAACATGACGTCCCTAGTGGCTGGAAAATAGCTAGGTGGTGTCCTTAGGTCAGTTAAAAACCTTCACATAATGTGAACGTGGAAGGCTAGCTGGAGAGCTGGGAAACTGTTACAAAAAATCCACATGGGAAGAATCTATCCAGCAATGACAAGTTGTGTGAAGATGATGTGAGACTGTGAGACACTTTTACGATGCTTTCCCTCAGTCTGGCTTATGTACCGTTTGAAGGAGCACATGGCTTGATAGGGAAGCAGCCTTGAAATCAATTGACAGAGCGGGGAAAACATTAATAGCATCTGCAGTCACAGGACACTTTGCTACAGTGAGATTTGTTGTAGGACGGAAATGACAGCTATATAACAACGTCTTATTGATATGGGCTTCCTGAGCATGGAAAAAAAAAAAAAAAAAAAAAAGAGTGGATACTTTGCCAGAAAGTGCAGCAGCACAAGTTAGGGTTTTGATATAACAAACTCAGTAGTATAACAAATAAAGTAGTATAACAGTGAAAATGGAGATGCTGCTTCAGTAGAGAAAGATGGTGAGACATATACCAGACACTGGGCACGGAGGCAACGTTCTGCCTCAACTCCGCAGTTAGCCCTTTCTATCACCCACCAGCCACAGCTTAGATGTCTCGTGCCCCCATCTGAAGCATTGATACATGTTTAACACCAGGGTGACTTTACAGAGATGGTATGATAATGACAGATTAAAGTGAGATAAAAAAAATCTGTGTGATTGCACAGGTGAAATCCATAAAAACAAATGCTATACTTAGATTAATGCTGCTTATACTAGTTTCATAATTTTAACAAAACTCAATACCAAAATTACTGCCAAAATTCATTGATTGGTTATTTTTTTAATACACAGACTGATTTTTGGTTGAGCGGCTTAATTTATTTTAAACCTCAAATTCGCAGATTCTGAAATATTGATTTGTTTTAAAGTGAGGAAACTTTCTATAGTAATATCAGGTCAAACTGCAGAAATCAATATAGTATATTTTTCTAACATGTTACAATCACAGTTCAAAGTAGCCTTGATTGGTGTATTACTGAATTTTTTTTACCTCTTGAGACAGTTTGGATGCTGATCCAAATATTTCGAGTCAGGAAATGAGGTGTCTGGTTTGGTAAAGAAAGTCGTTCATCAGAGTTACAGTTCTTCCTGGCTGGGGATGTAAACAGAAACATCTAAATTGTTTAAGAAAACTGATCTTATGAGGTTCCTGGAAAAGATGTCATAACACCAACATAAACCGTCATTTACTCTCCAGTTCCCAGGAAATAAGTACTTCAAGATTAGTAATATATAAATAAATTCCAATTTTATGAAAATATGCAAAACACTAATGTTTCTTTGTTTTAATTCCCGGTGGTGTCTGTGTGTTTGGACAAAGGGGAAGGGACGCATTAAGAGAAAAGGCAGTGTCTAAGGCCATTTCTTCCCTGCTTTTTCTGTGTTTTTAAAGGTTTTTTATTTATTTTTTATTTTCTTCATGCAGTTATATCCTATTTGGAAAGCTCTGAGGAAGGTTGCTAGGTTTAAATTGTGACATCACACTTACTGTTAAATCTTGTCTATCTTCAATCAAGACAATTCTAAATGCTATAGGAGACAAAAAAAGAGTTATGAGACTTTGTTTCCTATGTTGAAGCAACTTTAGAGTTGACAGGAAAGTATATATATTCTATCACTTATTTGAGGCTTTGGACAAAAGATAACTGAAAGTAAATACAGCCTATGTGCTCTGGAGTGAGATTCCCTGGTCTGTTATTTAGTATCTAGGCGACTGCAGCCTTGTGACTTAGTTACTATACCTGTAAGTGTGTTAATAATGCAATATACATCACAGGGCTCTTGTGAATATTAAATTAGCAAATATACATAGAGTGATGAAAACGGTGCCTACAGAAATACACCATTAAATGTTACTATCCACTTATTTATTCAGCAGATACGTGCTGAGTACTGGCGTGCACTGGATAAGCACACATGACCACCACCGGTTCCCTCCCCACACAGCATTTGTGTTCTAGAGGAGGTGGACAGGTGGGGAAAACACGCATGAATGAGAAAGTGTTAGAGAGCAGTGAATGCTGTGTTCAAAGAAGGACAATGTGGCAGCAAATAGGTTGAGAGAGGACTTGCCTTAGGTCAGTCCAGAGAGGCCTCCTTGAGGAGGAATTATTTGGACTGAAACCCAGTTACTCACAGATGCCAGCCATGTGATCCATATGCAAAGCAGATCATTCCAAAGGAAGGACAACCATTGATCCCTGGGATGATCAGATGAGGTTTCTTGGAGGAAGTGGGCTTCAGCATAATATTTAGAGTAGCTGAGAGAAGAAAAATGATCAATCCAGGCAGAGAAGTTGCCACAAATGCTAAGGCTCAAAGGTGGGAAGCTCAAGGCCTAAGTCACGCTGCACCTATCTGTCCATGGTTCATGCAGAGGACCAGGAGGGAAGGTCAGGAGGGAAACTAAGGGAAGGCCCTCAACCTTACAATCTTCTTAAAATGACACATAGATTTCTCCATATTAAAATGGAGTTATTCATGGTTATGAGATAGAGAAATAAATTATTTGACTATGTCCTCAGTTCAATGATGGCCTCCCAGAAGGGGCACTTGGTAAAAACTCACTGACTGAGTGAGTGATTGGTAGGTTGGTTGGGTAGTTTATCTCAGAAGGCCTGAAAAACAAAAGTAGATGCTGAATAAATGTTTAAGGAAGGAAAGAAAGACAGGGTAATGGATAATAGTAGTGATAATAACAGTGGAAAGATGTGGAGGCGAGAAAAATATGAGGCAGAAATCAACAGTGCTATGCTAACTTGGAAGGCATTGAAGCGAGAAAGGTCACAGAGGAACAGGGGTCAAACCTAAATGACAAGTACACAACAACAGGAAAAAGCCAGAGGGGACTTGGTCTGATGGAACAAAAAGATGAGGAGACCCATTTTAGATGCGCATACGAGTACATCAAAGAAACCTGGCAATGGTCAGAGCATGCATGCACACGTGCGTGCACACGCACACACGCACACACACGCATGCACACACACACATGCACACATACACGCACACACGCACACACAGGCACACACAGAGAAATGGTTAAACTGAAGCACGGAGACACAAGTGCTCAAGAAGAGCCCACTCAAGCATTTACTAACTAGGCTCCATGGAGAATTACAGCTAAGAAAATGCCTTTAGAGTTGTCAATCAGAGATCATCACTGATCTTTGAAGGGGCAAATCCCACAGAATATTGGGGATGGCAGCCATGTGGCATCTTTTCTCCCCTTATCCTTCAATCTCTTGAGTTTTCAGGAAACGTCTCAGTAGACAAAAAGTCATGACGCTGGTACTTTCTGTAAATGCTGCACATACCTGAGTCGGCCACATTGCAAATCATTACATTGCTAGATTCCACTTTAAAAAAAAATAGACAGTCAAAAGCATTTAGAAGACAACCAGACAGTGTCACTATGCCCCCGCCTCAAAAAAGCCTTTTAAATTCACTTAATAATGTGCAGTTATGGATATAAAATAACCGCATTTTCTGCCATCTCATGACAGTGGATTTGATACCTTGAAGAGTTTCTCCCCAAAATAGAATGAGTAAATAAACACTGCAGAGTTTCTTAAAGATAACTTTGATTTACTTTATCTGAAAAGACAAATTTAATAATAAATAAGAAAGGAAAGGACAAGGGTTTTCAAGGTCAAGTTAAGCATTTTTCTTTAACGAGGTTACTTTGACATTACTAAATGGAACAGCCACAGAACTTTGAGCAGACCTATTAGATTAATGACAGCATCAGCAGCAAGAACGAGTGCCATTTGTTAAGCACCTTGCCCCCTCAATACTTTAATTCTGCCCGCGACAGAGAAAATGGAGATGAAAAGAAAGCCTAATCTAACCCTGGTCACTATATACTTTCTCTTTCTCTTTTTCATTTTTAAAAATTCAATGAGAAAGAATCAATGGCAGAAAAATAGCCTTCTCCAGATGGTACCAAAAAATAAAAATAAAAAATCAGTAATCGGTCTTGCCAGTTGAAATCCAACAACACCTTCAGTACTTTTACAGATTAGCAGATTGTACTGATAATTTTTTATAAAGCTATATGCCCCTTCTTTTATATGCTCAGAAAGAAAATATCTTTATTTTTATGTAACGCCTCCTTGACCTACTCATGCGGCTAAGCCAAAAATAATCTCTTCCTCCTCTAAACTCCTCAGGATTTTACATTCCAAATTAAAAGTAAAAACTTCTGGATAAGTACGGAAGATTAAATACATGAGAATTTTTTTTCCGTGCTCCTTCCAAAAATCCTATTCAAATTAAAGATAAACTCATAAACACAAAGAGAAAGAGAGAGAGCCATCAGGGGATAAAGAGATGCCAACAAATTATTGGTAGACGGGTAATGCCAAAGAGGAACTCACCGAATCACACAGCAGTGTGAGTGGGAATGGCTCGCATGTTTTGATAGTAGATACTGAGGAAGGCTGGACTAAGGTATGGAAATGAAAACCGAGAGTCTTTATGAGAAGTGTTCATATACTTGGCCCCTTTCCAAAAACCAGTGGTTCATTTTGTAGAAAAATTGAATCCAAGAGCATCCAAATTTGAACACACCTGGCACAGAGGAAAGGTGGGCAAAAGCACCATTCTGGAGCTTCTATTTCATCAAATACCCCAACTGTCTTATTTTCACTCCATGGCAAGAATACCGCCTATGTTGCCAATATCCCTAGTCAAGAGTTTGAAGTAGTCTTCCCTGGAAAAACAACAGCACCCAAGAGACACTTACAAATACTACCCTTTGGTGGTCCCTCAATAAAGTAGCTGAGTTGTCACTCAGTTTTCCTACAGTGAAGCCCACGGATCCTTAAGGCCTATCCACATATACAGAAAACTAGAGGCTCAACCAGGCAATCCATGACTCCTGCGTGTTGATTTCCCTCTTGCTTTGGTGGTCCCTCAATAAAGTAGCTGAGTTGTCACTCAGTTTTCCTACAGTGAAGCCCACAGATCCTTAAGGCCTATCCACATATACAGAAAACTAGAGGCTCAACCAGGCAATCCATGACTCCTGCGTGTTGATTTCCCTCTTGTAGTCCATTTTCCAGGAACATAGATCTGTAGTGCAATGACTCAAAAAAAATTCCTAAAAAATAATATTATTTTCCAGATAAAAATGGATTTCTAAGGTCCCAGAATAATGAATAATAAATGACCCAAGTCACATCAACCTGTGATTTCAGAAAGAAGAGTTCCAAAAGGCTTCCAGAAAAGAAAGAATTCAGATACCCTAAAAAGCATCAAGAAACATAATGGCAAGGGACTTCTCAGCAGCATCACTCAAGTCTAGAAGCTGATAGAGCAGTTCCCTCAAAATCTGAGGGTAAATGGACTTCAAACTATCATCGTAAATGCTGCCAAATTGTCAGTTAAACATGAGAGAAGAATAAAACATTTTCACATATGCAAGGTTTAAAACAAATTTCCCTTCCTCTTTTCTTCAAGCAGCTACTGGTGGGTATGTGCTGCCCAAATGAGAGAGTAAATAAAGAAAAAGGAAGACACTGGACTCAGTACACAGGGGACCCAACAAAGAAGAGAGGCAAAGTACAGGACTCCGCACCCATCAGGTTTGAGCATAAGCCCAGCAGGGAGAGGGCACAGAGGGTGCTGAGCGAGGCTTCCGGGAGAATGGTGGAACTGGTACCACACCAGAGAGATTCAGTGTTCAGAGAGGGGCTACGATTCTGCTGGGAAATAGGGAAAGGAAATGTCATCAGGGTGTAATACAGCCGTCAGTAACAATAAGGTAAAATTTGATATAAACTGAACCAACATTGTCACATAACCATAATGGGGACACAGATGAGAATCGGGAATAGCTTGTAGATGAATATCACGAGTAAGAAGAAATGTTGTTTTGTAATTAGCCTCATAGTACTATATGATTATTAAATTCTGCACATGTATTTTATTGACAAAAACTTTACAATATCTTTTAAATGGAGTGATGAGTACCATAAAAGAGGGGGCAGATGGTTATTTGCATAAACAGTGTAGCTTTAGACCTTCAGGGTCTTTAGTGCAGGCTGCACGTCTTATCCATCAGGATTTCTCTTGTATCTTTCATCTGTATTACATGACTAGATTAGGTCATGACTCAAGAAAGGTTTCTGGAAGAGTTTTTATTTCTCAAAAGAAAAAGTAAAAAGTTTATTTCTCATAATACTTAGCAACATACACAATTTATAACAGATAGTCAATAAGTAACAACTAAAGGAACAAATTAATTCAGAAAGAGAATGATAAGAGATAATGATAATCATGGAATAAGAATTGTTGCAGCTTTAGGCAATCTCAAATAGAAATAATTGAGTGCATGAGTGTCTGTGTGTGTGCGTGTATGTGTGTGTGTGTGTGCGTGTGTGTGTGAGTGAGAGAGAGAGAGAGGGAGGGAGGGGGAGAGAGAGAGAGAGAGAGAGAGAGAGAGAGAGAGAGAGAGGAAGAGAGATAAAGATAAATCTTAAAGAAAACACAGGAGAAACACTTCAGGAAGTAGGATTGGACACAGGCTTCATGAATACAACC
>NW_007732311.1:43538-43806 GCF_000696425.1 Galeopterus variegatus | reverse complement strand
CATTGTTGGTGGGACTGCAAAATGGTGCAGCCTCTATGGAAAATGGTATGGAGGTTCCTCAAACAATTGCAGGTAGGTCTACCATATGACCCAGCTATCCCACTGCGGGGATTATACCCCGAGGAATGGAAATCATCAAGTTGAAGATATACCTGCTCCCCAATGTTCATCGCAGCACTCTTTACAATAGCCAAGAGCTGGAATCAACCCAAATGTCCATCATCAGATGAGTGGATATGGAAAATGTGGTATATCTACACAATGGAAT
>NW_007732311.1:32965-43476 GCF_000696425.1 Galeopterus variegatus | reverse complement strand
ATGAAATACTGCCATTTGCAACAACATGGATGGACCTTGAAAGAATAATATTAAGTGAAATGAGTCAGGCGGAGAAAAAGAAATACCACATGTTCTCAGTTATTTGTGAGAGCTAAAAATAAATAAATAAATAAATACACACACACACACACACACACACACACACACACAAACAGGGTGGGGAGAAGACATAACAATTGCAATTCCTTGAAGTTGACAAAACAAGCAAACAGAAAGGACATTGTTGGGTGGGAGAGGGAGGAGGGAGGGAGGTTTGGTAATGGGCCACAATAATCAACCACATTGTATATCAACAAAATAAAATAAATAAATAAATAAAATTTTTCCCATATCTGTAAAACAATAAAAATCATCTTATGTAACCTGGTAGTACAACCAGTACCAAACTAAATTAATTCTCCATCTTTCACTGTTTTAGTGTTCCTTTTCTGATCACTTCTTTAGAAAATCAAAGGTCCCTTTTGCTAATAACTTCAAAAAGATGTTAGTGATATTTTTAATCAATTTTCCACAAAATGTAAAATAGATGTATTTCTGGCTGCTTTTAACCATATCCTACCAGAGAAACCAAAACAACATCGTACCATGTTGGGAATAGCTAGTGCTATTCAGATTGCTCTCTTAGTAAGTGGAAAAGTTTCAGTAAGTAGGTTGCTTGTTGTGAAGAGGACAGGGAGGCAGAGAAAAACTTGAAAAGATGCTTACTTTGTGACTGCAGAACAAAATCAGCTGGATCAATAGTAAAATGGTCAAACGTGAGCTGGAGACAAGGCAGGAAGGAACAGGGGAAGGGAAAGAAAAAGGGAAATCTTGGAAATGGAAGAGGTAGAAGTCAGGGTTAAATGAGGAGGGGCTGGTGCTGAGCACAGAGGATTTTTTCTAAAGACCAGGGAGAGCTGGTTCCAGCCATGAAGTGAGGTGAGTGGCAGAAGCTGGTAAGTAGGCAGGTTTCATCAACACAGAGTTGAGTGGAAGAAAATCTCCAACTTGGTTTTAGCAACTGATATCTAAATTCAGTTTTATTGTGGAGAAATATCTAAAAACGTTCCTTTTTAGGAGAAATGTCTGAAAAGTGGAAGGACAATATTATCTATCAAATTGAGGAATACATATTATTAATCAAAATATAATTTGAAAAAAAATAGAGAAAAGCCAAGTATCTTGAATATATATAATGTCATATATAAAAAAATAAGGTCATTTAAAAGACATGAAACTGAAGTCATTCTCTAACAGTTAGTGTCAAATTAGTTTTTCCCATTATGTTATTAGCCTAAGTGTTTTAACTCATCTATAAAATGAAGGGATATTTTTCCCCAAGTAACCTCAAGTCAATCTTCTTTCCATAAGTTGATTATACAACTGGAAACGATTTAGCAGTGATCTCACATAGCTTAAATCTGTTCCAATGTATGGCATGCATGAACATTAAAAGATTGATGTATCCATTAAAATGAGAAGCATTAATTCCTTAATATTTATTTAAATTTTTTAAAAATAGTGACACGAATGTAGATTAATTAAAATAAAAAATTGTGTCTAAAAATACAGCACGCATTCTTTCCATAGATATCAGACCAAGGATTCAGACTAAAACATGACTTATTGTCTTTGTCAGAAATTACAAAATGTGCATTCTTTAGCAGTTACTAATTGTACCAACGGGATTTGTCCAATCCACTCTCATCTGGGATGTGCTTAATTCTTACTCTATCAGCACATCTCTTCCTTCTCTGAGGCTTCACTAAAAAAGTACATAATAAGCCTGATTTCTACCCTTACGTGAGGTGAATACATGGGGTTGTTAGTTCTACTGGTATCCATCAAGGACATACTGTGTTTCCTTGTACTGTTATAAACAGTGTGGGCAGGTGCCATGTGGTTGGGAAAATAACTTGAATTGAGAAAATAATTTGAAAAGTATTTAAGGATAAGACAACATTTGGTGATAGAAGGCTGTTTGGGGTAGTACGTATTGACAAATAGAGGTTAGGAAACACTCAATAAGTTACCAACTGTGCAGTAAATGCAAAACCTATGAAATGAGTTAGAGGATGGAGAGACAAGTAAAGACAAAGTTTAATGGTCAAGGGTAAGAACATTGTTAAGAAAACTCAAGGACACCCCTGGCTCAGCAACCTCTGTATATTTATCTGGAACATACAGCCTTCAAGAATATTAATGACACCATAGATTTGCATTACACTTTACACCTTTCAAAGCCCTTCCATGTATTCCTGTTGTTAGGGCATGCACTATTATCACTGCTGTCCATAGATGGAAACGATACCCAGTAACACTCCACAAAAGCAAAGTGTGAGGCCTCCGGTGACCTAGGTCCTGCCCGTGGCCCTGCCATGTCACCCTGAAATGTGAGATGTAAGGGGAGGGCATGTGTGGCCACGGAAGAGAAGGATGACGGTATAAAGCATGGCTTTGCAGCATGCAGGTGTCAGTGGGCTCCCAGCACAATGACTAAAATCGTTCTGAAGAGACTGTCCATCATTTGTTCCTTGGAGTTACAGGGATGGCAAGAGGGAAGAGTCCTGGGTTGGTTGTTATGAAGCACATCCCTTCCAGGTTAATGAAAATAGCATGCTCTGTCCTCAGCAGGAGCCCTCCCCTGTGTGAAGAGGAGAGAGAGACAACCTCCCGCCCCATGTATAAAACGGGAAGAAAAGCTGAAAACAGAGATGGTCGATTGAGCTGTTAACAACTTGCTTGTATTTACAGAGAAAGTATGAAAAGCCAGATACCACTTAGGAATGGTCCAACTGCACAGAGAAAACTACACTGTGGATATACTTCTCAGATGGGTCACATGCCAGCAGTTTGCTCCCTCTAGATCAGACTTTTGTCTTAAACAAAACCATAAGATAATTTGCATTTATACTCTTTGTTAGACAAAGCCCGCCAAACTTATAGAGGGAAAATTCCTTTGTAAATGAATAAAATCCTCATTCCAAGAAAGACATGAATTTTTAAAATTTTGTCAATGTGGTAGGCCTCTGGGAAGCTCCTCTGCCCCAAATTGTCTTGTTGACCCTTCCTTCTGCCTTTCATTTGCTACCAAGCAGGGTAAATTCATAAAGAATTCTGATCTACTGGGGAAAAATACACTATTGTTCTCTCTTATACAGCTCTTTTGGGATCTGTGGACCCAAATGCCAAATGGGAGATGAAATGTATTTTTCCATCAGTAAAAGTCATCAAAAATGACTTGAAGATTCACTAAAAACAAATGTCCATGGTAAGACGATAACATATTTATACAGTCACCTTCTGACCACAGCTAAGCTTCCAGGAGAAAAAAATCAAGGTTACAACTAGAGGTTACAGAATCCACTCATTACCATATACAGCATGTCATTTCCACACTGTTTTCTGCACTCCGCAGTGGTAATGCTTTGCCTCTGAACAGATCCATCTCAGGAGCCCTCTTGGAACTGTCAATAGAGTCATTATCAATTATGTGATGCAGGGGGAGCAAAGATTAGTAATTCAGAGCTAAGATATCCCCATGATTTATAATCTTGCATGTAACCGTCTACAGCTAGCATTGGGAACATGTCATTAAAAGGCATTAACTTGAGAAAATCTAGAGTCATTATCAATTATGTGATGCAGGGGGAGCAAAGATTAGTAATTCAGAGCTAAGATAGCCCCATGATTTATAATCTTGCATGTAACCGTCTACAGCTAGCATTGGGAACATGTCATTAAAAGGCATTAACTTGAGAAAATCAGAGTTCTGTATCGATCACCAGCACATATAGTTTACTGTGGAGTGATGCTTTAATTTACATTCTAGGCAAGGCTCTAGGTGAATATCATTTGCGTAGGAAGGACTACATCCTGAAGCCATCCGGTTCCATGACATGACAATAGCTGCAGGTAAGCATCCTCCTCTAAATAGGCATATTCCAGGGTATTAGGCAGAGAATGAACCCAACACCACCTGTGCAGGGCAGCATGTAGTTAAGGCATGATTAAGACATGGTTTTTGTCTTGAGCATGTAGAGCTTGGGCAATCAACGGCTGGATGGATGATCTAAAGGAAACATTACCTTTCTACATTTCAATCTTTAGGTAGGTGAATTGCCCTTCTGCTTTTCTGCTTTCCCTATCTCCCTAACACTTTGCCTTTCTTAATAAAATTAGAGGGAAGTTATTAAGTTACTTAGCCCAATCATGAGTTTCTGCAAGTGAGTACTAGAGGACTGTGACTGTGTGGTGCAATCCCTGGGAGAATTGGATGTGAGGGTGCATTAACTCAGATAATCAGACTGTCAGCACCAACCTTTAGAGAAAGCATCTCAGAGTTCTGAGCTGAACTTCAAAGTAAGTAAAAGGGCTTTTGCAAGCAGTCTAACAGCAAGTGAGGCCAAAATCTTGCAGCATCTAGGTAACAATGAATTAACAATGGTTTTCAACCCTAGCTGCATATTATAACCATCTGGGGAGATTTTATAAAATATTGATGTCTGAGCCTCACTCCCTGAGGTTCTAATTTAATTTGTCTGGGGTGGGGAACCAGGCACTGAAAACTTTTAAAAGTTTTCTAAGTGATTCCAAAGTGCAGCCTATTTTGAAATCCACTGGTTGTAGAATGTTCAAGTATATGTGAGTTACCTGTAAGATGGAAAGAATAGAACATTTGAAATGGCTAAGATTTGGTACAGACATAAAAATCATGTATATGGAAAAACTGAGAAGCAAATAGCAAATCAGTATGCAATAGAGAAATATGGGCATGACGTTTTGGTTTGGTTTCTATGTCGGTCTTGGCTGGCTGGCAGAAGAGTCTTGGAGGGAATGGTGCTGTGTAAGAAAGCACCAGCATGCCTCTTCGACTTACACCTGGATAAACAAGCCCCAGTGTTCATTCGGAAACTCAGAAGCTGAGGTGTGTGGTAGACATTGGATGGATGTAGTGGAAATCAGACAAGATGTTCCTGGCTACGAAACTTAGGGAGGGGCACAGGATAATGTGGGATTAGAAAATCAGATTTTGCAGCTTTGAGATTAAAACTGAAAAATCATTCCTCTAAAAAATATCTTTGAGAGGCCAGAGGATCATATCTGTGTCCAATGTGTGTTTCACAGGGGCTGCTGGGAGAATGTTCACCATGGCCTATACACCTTTTATCTGCACATTCAGACCTGGAAGTAAACAGAAAGGAGAAGGTGATATTAGCAGAGCTTGTAGCCAGATACAGTGCAGGGCGATAAAGGCAGATTAAAAGAGTGTTTTCAAAGGCTTAAAACCTCAGAGCTAAAAATCTGACAAAGTGCATTCAAGGCAAAGAACAATAGATTAGAGAGGTAGCTGTGATTTTCGTGCTGAGGAAAAAAGAAGAATAAAGAAATAACCCTCTAGAAGGGGCCCAAAGACCTCTCTGCTTGTGCATTATTAATAACTAAAGAGGAATAAAAAGTGACTAATCTTGACAAACACAATGATGACAGCTTTGATGTTTCTGTGTTAGTCAGGGATGAATGAAGAATATGTATCTTTTATATACAAATATATGTGTAAATTGGGATAAAATTATACTATGCAGGGCATTATCACTATCTCTGGATCTACATGGAGTCCAGTTTAAATCTTAGTTAATAATCCTGGGTGGATTTCAGGATCCCTCTGAGCACTATTTGCAGTTTGGTGGTTAATATCATACAGACTTGGTCCTAAGTAATTAGAGACCCTGAGATGTCTGCTCTGAGCAAATCTACCAGATTCGGAGTCATAGTTGAACTTTTCCCCTTCCAACCTTTAGCACGTTCAGTCAACAGAGAACCTCTAGTTCTTGCTGAGCCATGGAAAGCACATAGGAAGCAAAATTTTCTTTACTTCCTCCTTTGTGATTGCAGTAACCTGTTTTCAAACTAGAGCCTGTGAAGCCTTATTATCTAGGGAAAAATGTAATGGAAGAAGAGAAAATATGTGCCAACATGGCCCCATCGAGTGAGTTATTGGCCATCATTTCCCATGATTAGATTAAAGAAATCTCAGGGTACCTCAAAGCAATTTATAGAAAAATACATTCCTACCTACCTGGGGAGAAGTGACTCAGATTACAGCTCCCAGATCCAGCCTTACTGCCTTCAATTTGATTAATGGGGCATATTGTTTGGTATTAAGCTGCATCATGCTAGGATATAATGAGATGTGGTATTGACAGAGACTTTTCTATTTCGGCAGGCCAGTTCAGAAGAGAGTGCTTGTTTGAAGGAGATGTGCTTGGTCTGAATTCCCTTTAAATCCCTTAACTTGGAACCATATGTTTGTATTTTCAAAATCCACTTCCATTTCATGCACGTCCTCCCTCTGTCTTCATTGCCAAACCACATTCTGAGTGGGTACCAATGCATCAGTTCTAGAAGAGAAGAGCTCAGTGTGGATTTTGTTATCATTTCGAAGAGCTCCCTCTGAAGCCTCAAACTACATTTTTTAACCACTCCCAATTAGCACTCCCACACCCAACAAAATAATAATAGCTGGTACTTATCAGGCACATTATGAATCAGAAAAAATTAAGCCCTTTATGGTCAGCATTTTTATGCTAGTGAGACCCCACGATAGGGTATGATAAGTTTCTCCACTGTACATATGATGAAACAAAGGAGACCCGAGAAGCTAAATTATCTTGCCAAGGTCACACAGCTACTGCCTGACAGAGAGTGGCATTCAATATTTTTCTTCAATGCAAATTTGTTTGGGACCTACTATGTGCCAAGAAGCACTATGTCAGGAATAAAATATACAGCAGTGAAATAAATACAGAGGTACCTTTGGGGAGATTTTGTTATAGTGGGGGAAAAAGGTACACACAACTAAAAACATTCATAAATTATGATGTCACTAGATAAAAAATGAGAAGCCCTCCTCCAGAGAAGGTGGTCAGAAAAGGCTTTTCCACAGAGGTGACATATAACCTGAGTCCTGAAAGATAGCCAAGCAGCCATGGAACATGGGGGGAGGGGCAGGATTAGAACTGGAACTCAGGGAGCGCGTGTCCCGAGACTGTGCTCCTGATCACGGTACCACAGCATCTATTCTTTGATCTTCGATAGCCAAGCAGCCATGGAACATGGGGGGAGGGGCAGGATTAGAACTGGAACTCAGGGAGCACGTGCCCCGAAACTGTGCTCCTGATCACGGTACCACAGCGTCTATTCTTTGATCTTCCAGGACAATCTGAATCATTTATTTTTTTAACTCGTTCTACCAACTCAGCCCCTGCCCCCAATTTAAATGTTGCTGCGTCTCCAATCCACATTTGCTTTTCTTCAGTCTAAGGGAAAGAGGCACCATTCACTCCTTTCCAATTTGTATCCTCCGGGGTGCTCATACCCTGTGACAGACACCCTGGACCCACCCTTGCTCCTTTTGCTGCTTTTTATCATCTACATCTCCACCCTCGCCTTTTCTTTCAGTTGCTTTCTTGCCTTGTATAACCCGCACCACTTTCTCATGTCTTAAACCGGCTCTCAAGCAGGCATCTCTCCTATAGATACAATCCTTAAAAATAACAATCTGTAATTCCTTTCTCCCTATTGTCATTTCTCATTCACTCTGAGGACACTGTGAGCTGGTTTAGCTTCCTTTATGCCACTGAACAAAAGAGGTGGCACAACGAAGACATCAGGCGTTGGGGTCAAACAAATGGATCAGAGACCCAAGCCCCAGTCTTTAGAGGTGTGTCTGTGGGAAAGATACTTAACCTCTCTTTATTTGAGCTTATACATCTATAAAATAAGGGCAATTATAATAATATCTGCCTAACAGGTTATAGAAAGTATTAAAAGAGATAATACATACAAAATATAGCCCAGAACCTCATACAAAAGTAAGAGTTTTAGCTATTATTTCAACTCTCCCAGCAAAAGTCACTAAGTGATCAACCGATTGCTAAATCCAATGGGATGTCTTTCTGTAACTNCTAGAGCCTGTGAAGCCTTATTATCTAGGGAAAAATGTAATGGAAGAAGAGAAAATATGTGCCAACATGGCCCCATCGAGTGAGTTATTGGCCATCATTTCCCATGATTAGATTAAAGAAATCTCAGGGTACCTCAAAGCAATTTATAGAAAAATACATTCCTACCTACCTGGGGAGAAGTGACTCAGATTACAGCTCCCAGATCCAGCCTTACTGCCTTCAATTTGATTAATGGGGCATATTGTTTGGTATTAAGCTGCATCATGCTAGGATATAATGAGATGTGGTATTGACAGAGACTTTTCTATTTCGGCAGGCCAGTTCAGAAGAGAGTGCTTGTTTGAAGGAGATGTGCTTGGTCTGAATTCCCTTTAAATCCCTTAACTTGGAACCATATGTTTGTATTTTCAAAATCCACTTCCATTTCATGCACGTCCTCCCTCTGTCTTCATTGCCAAACCACATTCTGAGTGGGTACCAATGCATCAGTTCTAGAAGAGAAGAGCTCAGTGTGGATTTTGTTATCATTTCGAAGAGCTCCCTCTGAAGCCTCAAACTACATTTTTTAACCACTCCCAATTAGCACTCCCACACCCAACAAAATAATAATAGCTGGTACTTATCAGGCACATTATGAATCAGAAAAAATTAAGCCCTTTATGGTCAGCATTTTTATGCTAGTGAGACCCCACGATAGGGTATGATAAGTTTCTCCACTGTACATATGATGAAACAAAGGAGACCCGAGAAGCTAAATTATCTTGCCAAGGTCACACAGCTACTGCCTGACAGAGAGTGGCATTCAATATTTTTCTTCAATGCAAATTTGTTTGGGACCTACTATGTGCCAAGAAGCACTATGTCAGGAATAAAATATACAGCAGTGAAATAAATACAGAGGTACCTTTGGGGAGATTTTGTTATAGTGGGGGAAAAAGGTACACACAACTAAAAACATTCATAAATTATGATGTCACTAGATAAAAAATGAGAAGCCCTCCTCCAGAGAAGGTGGTCAGAAAAGGCTTTTCCACAGAGGTGACATATAACCTGAGTCCTGAAAGATAGCCAAGCAGCCATGGAACATGGGGGGAGGGGCAGGATTAGAACTGGAACTCAGGGAGCACGTGCCCCGAAACTGTGCTCCTGATCACGGTACCACAGCGTCTATTCTTTGATCTTCCAGGACAATCTGAATCATTTATTTTTTTAACTCGTTCTACCAACTCAGCCCCTGCCCCCAATTTAAATGTTGCTGCGTCTCCAATCCACATTTGCTTTTCTTCAGTCTAAGGGGAAGAGGCACCATTCACTCCTTTCCAATTTGTATCCTCCGGGGTGCTCATACCCTGTGACAGACACCCTGGACCCACCCTTGCTCCTTTTGCTGCTTTTTATCATCTACATCTCCACCCTCGCCTTTTCTTTCAGTTGCTTTCTTGCCTTGTATAACCCGCACCACTTTCTCATGTCTTAAACCGGCTCTCAAGCAGGCATCTCTCCTATAGATACAATCCTTAAAAATAACAATCTGTAATTCCTTTCTCCCTATTGTCATTTCTCATTCACTCTGAGGACACTGTGAGCTGGTTTAGCTTCCTTTATGCCACTGAACAAAAGAGGTGGCACAACGAAGACATCAGGCGTTGGGGTCAAACAAATGGATCAGAGACCCAAGCCCCAGTCTTTAGAGGTGTGTCTGTGGGAAAGATACTTAACCTCTCTTTATTTGAGCTTATACATCTATAAAATAAGGGCAATTATAATAATATCTGCCTAACAGGTTATAGAAAGTATTAAAAGAGATAATACATACAAAATATAGCCCAGAACCTCATACAAAAGTAAGAGTTTTAGCTATTATTTCAACTCTCCCAGCAAAAGTCACTAAGTGATCAACCGATTGCTAAATCCAATGGGATGTCTTTCTGTAACTTCCTTTTGATGTCTGATGTTATTGAACTCTCTTTCCATCTTAAAATTCTCTAATGCCGAGGCCTCCATAACACACTTCATCCTGACTCTTCCCACCCCAGGACTAGTTCTCAGTAGGCTGCGCTGGTTTGTTAGTTCTTGTTTCTCTACTTCCTCCTGCTCCCTTGGAACACTTCTTTTGTCATCCTAGGCCTCGCTGTGGTCATTCATAGGGCCTCAGTTGCCCTGTGTCTGTATTTCTGCAGACGATTGATCTTTGAGCGCTAGACGTGCACATGTATTCAACTGCTTTCAGGAATTCTTCACGTCCGTGTCTTCCTTTGGTTCCGTGTCTCATTTTATATTACCAAGGTCTACCATATTTCCCATGCAGGGAAAATTATTATAAGTATCTTAGGCTGCTTGCCTGGTAGATCCAGAACAAATATTCTTGCCTTCAAACCCAGACTCAGTGCACTGTATTTAGCAGTTTAAAAGCATATACTTTAACTAAATTAGTAATAGCTTGATATTATTACCCTGTGATGGTTAATTTTATGTGTCAACTTGGCTAGGCTATGGTAACCAGCTTTTGATCAAACACCAGTCTAGATGTTGCTGGGAAGGTAT
>NW_007732311.1:30517-31880 GCF_000696425.1 Galeopterus variegatus | reverse complement strand
TGGCCATGTCCAATCACCTGAAGGCCTTAAGGGAAAGCACCGAAGGTCCCCAAGGAAGAAGGAAGTCTGTTTCCAAAATGCCTTTATACTCCAGCTGCAACATCAACTCTTCCCTGGGTCTCCGGCCTCCTGGCCCGCCCACAGATTTCAGATTTGCCAGATTCCACAATCATGTAAGCCTATGTCTTAATTCAATCCATCAGTGAATGCATCTTTCTCTCTCTTTTCTCTCCTATTGTTTCTGGGTCTCTGGAGAACCCTATTGGTTCTGTCTCTGGGGAAACACATCCAATGAGTTCTGTTTCTCAGGGAAATCCACACTAATACATACCCTATACGTTTTTCTTCTGTCATTAGAAAAATACCATTAGTGCTCTACCAGCCTTACTTTCCATTTGCACATTTACTTGTGCATAAATAGATGTCTTGTATGCAAATGTTACCTACTCTGTGTAGATAAATGATGTCTACAAACATGTTAAATTATGTGTGCATTAGGTCCTTCAGTCTTTAGAAGAAAAAGCATCTTCTCTTTTTTCTCTCTCCCACACACTTCTCTTCATCAGCCTCCTGCTGTATCATCCCCACCACTGTCCGGTCCAACCCCTAAACTGATATCACTGTCTCACTCACCTTAGTGGTTGGCAAAAATTTGTAATACAAGTATTTTAAGCTCCTTAAAAAACAAGCTCAATTACTATCTTGAGACCCAGTTGGTAGAAAAAAATATAGCTAATAAGTCACCATTTTGTGTCTTTTTTTCTTTTCATACTTCTACTTGATTATTATGTCCTAAATGGAATAATTTACCATCTATCATTGCTCTCAAGTGATAAGTTAAGGATCTCAAGAGCTTTGCATGTCACCAGCAATTTGGCTTTTCAGAAACATGGGACAAAAACCTGATTCAGAGATAAATCTCTGCAGGATTAATTAACTTACAGAGACATTTACAGCACTGTAAGGGCCAGATGATAGACTGAAGGTTGAGTTCATTCCCTACATGCCACTGGCTAAAACATACAATTAACTCAATATATTAAATAAATATTTTGAGATGTAAAAAAAAANAAAAAAAAAGACAAAAATGTTGTGTTGTTCTTTTGTTGCAGTTGTTGAGTTTTATCTTGCAATCAAAATTACAGCTCCTTTTCCTTCCTGCATCTGGAAAGGATGACATCTAGTAAGTACCTTGCAAGGAGCGGGTTAGTGTTCATGTTATGCTTAGGGCCTTAAGATGATATTCAGTGATTCTACGCACACTTGCTGAACTGCCAGAAATTTTAAGAAACACACATGCATTTGACTTCTATTTTCTGGTTTATGGAGATTGGAATATTTTCCTAGGTAAGCCAGGCATCTA